>NW_007079684.1:2366-18482 GCF_000164805.1 Carlito syrichta | reverse complement strand
CTCCAGTCTGGGTGACAGAGTGAGACTCCAACTCAAAACAAAACAAAACAAACAAAAAAAATCCTGGTGAGGGAGACTAATCTGATTTCCAGAGCTGCTACATTATGACATTCAAAATGTCCAGTTTTCAATAAAAATTTACAAGGTATGCAAAGAAATAAGCAGTATGGCCCACACAAAGAAAAATAAAGTAATCAACACAAACCATCCCTGAGGAAGCCCAGATGCTGGACTTGCTAGACAAAGACGTTAAGTCAGCTATTTCAAATATGTTCAAAGAGCTTAAAACATTGTCATATAGATTGAAAAGATATGGCTGGGCTCAGTAACTCAGCCTGTAATCCCAGCACTCTGGGAGGCTAAGGCAAGTGGATTGCCTAAGCCTACGCGTTTGAGACCAACACAGGCAACTTGGCAAGACCTCGTCTTCACAATAAATCAGAGATTAGAGGGGCATGGTAGTGTGTGCCTGTAGTTCCAGCAGGCTAGAAGTCTGAGGCAGAAGGATTGCCGGAGCCCAGCAGGTTGGCACTGGAGTGGCCATTGAGCGTGCCACTGCACTCCAGCCTGGGTGACAGAGTGAGACTCCAACTCAAAAAAACAAACAACAAAAAAAACCACACACACACACACACACACACACACACACAAGATAATACAAGAACTTGCCTTGCAGGGTTGTTATGAAGATCACATGAGTTCCTGACATATATAAACAAATGATGGAAAAACATTTTGTTCAGGTATGCTAAAAAGCTGGGACTTAAAAAAAAAAACAAAAACCTACTACAGGAATAAAAAACTAGTGAGTCAATGAAAAGGAAAAAAAAGAATATTGGAATTAAAACCCCTAATTCTTCATTGATTTCATTAAACATTCATTGGAGACCTATGAGATGATTAGTACCCAATTTTGTCCTAGAAGGCTTAAAAATCCTTGTTGCTCAAAGAGCTATGAAAGGGTTTATTCTAGATGCTATGCAAGTTCCTGTCATCCTACTTAACACTAACAGCAAGCACACTCCAGTTAAGGTTTAATACTAAACATTCAGTATCACTGTCCCTTTCCTGAAGAGGCTGTCAAATGGCAAGCATCTTTTTCCAAATCATGAAATGTCAGCAACACTGGACTTGTCCCTCACGTTGACGCCCCACATGCCCTATGTCACTCACCCAGTCAATTCATCCTCAGAAATACCTTGAACATCCACCCTCCCACACCCTTCCCTACAAGTTTAGGGATTTGGGCTTTTTATTTTATTACTATTCCTTAAGTTTAGAGACGGTAGTCTATGTTGCCCAGGCTGCTCTCAAACTCCCGGCCTCATGCAATCTTCCCACCTCAGTCTCCCGATTAGCTAGTGCTACAGGTATGCACCATCAACACCAGGCTGATTTTTTTCTCTTTTTTTTTTTAGTAGGAAGGGTGGGTCTCGCTATTTTGCCCAGGTTGGTCTCGAACTCCTGGCCTCAAGCAATCCTCCTGCCTCCGCCTCTCAAGGTGCTGGGATCACAGATATGGGCTACTGTGCCCAGCCAGGGGCTTTTTACAAGCAGCAGCTACAGCTGCAATCACTTTTAATGACAACTGCTCTTTCTAGCGTCGTTTCTTACCTGAAAATTAGCTTTCTTTGGCCAAATATCCAAATCTGCTTATGAATTTTACAATTCGATTTAATGAGGACCCAAGATGGCGGCGCCCTCGGGTATGGGATGCGCCACGCGGTCAGCGCAGGAACAGCTGGGGCTCACAGGGAGCCACCTCACCAGCGGGCGTGGGAGCATGCTAGGTGGAGGCCGTGACCTTGAAGCCGTGTGCCTGGAAGCGAGCTCTAAGTCTGAAGTTCAAGGCCCAACGGGGCTGCTTTGAGGTCACGGCCGAAAACACCTCCAAGAAAAGCTGTTGGGAAGGCCCCGGGGCACTAGACTTGACACCCAGGAACTGCCCAGCAGCCCAAGGTCAAGTGCCAGTTGTCTTGATAGCAAATGGCAAACACCTAAAGCTCTTAGGACTCACAAGAAGACGGGAAAACAAAGTTCTTGCATGTTAGAACATGTTTCCCCTGAGCAGGGTAAGCCATGATGAGCAAAGTAAGAATTGGCCTTCCAACTTTGTGTACACAAGAATTCAGGCTAGAATAAAATGTAATTGAACCAAAAAGAAAGACTACATTAAACCATTTTTTAAAAATTCTAGTCTAGTTGAGACCTATGTACTGAACAAATATCCCAGGCATTGTTCTGCATTATGGGGGTAGGAGCAAAATCAGTCTCTTCCGTCATGGAACTCACCTTGCTGAAGGTCAGTGTGTTCAGGTCATGCATGGAACCTGCCATCTTTATCTTCTTTCTATTCTGAGAAACCTCAGAGTAGGGCCACGGGTCCAAGGTCCCATCTGACAAAAGCAACTGCAGCCATTTCTAGCATGTAGGAAAGCACTGTGGGTACAAGACTGTCATCCTGCCTCAGCAGAGGGCTCTGGGATGGGTCTGAAAAGGCAGCTATCTACAGGCTTGCCATAGACCTCTGAGGGGAATGGGCAGGAGAATCTCGTCTATAGGCCATTCTACACAGGATGGCCAAACTACTTAGAGCCTCTTTCTTGGGGAGGCTGACTGTAAGAAAAAAAAAAAGAGAACCAATTACTCAGTCCTTTCAGAAGTCATGGAGACAGACATCAACAAACCAAGTCACAAAAATGGTAATATCACTAACGTAAAGAACAATAGTCATTCCAACTCATAAAAGAATGTTCTCGTTTTCCAGAATAGCAATTTGCTGTCAGTCTTTTAGAGTTACTCTCATTTCTAAATAATTTCTGAAACTACTTCCTGTGTCTTTCAATTTACATGTGTATCCCTACGATAAGCCTTCATCAGCTGAACTTAGCAGGCCTTTATTTCTTGCAAGCTGAAAGGACATAACTAACATATACAGTGCTTTCCGGTTACTTCAATGGTAACTCACGACACCATTCTTTATGTGGGGCCTACTCAGGCTATAAAATAATAGAGGGACATAAAATTCATGGTGGGACTGAAATGTTTCTGCACAGCAAAGGCAACAATAAAATGAAAAGGAAACCCATGGAATAGGAGAAAATATTTGAAAACCATCTATCCCATAATATATATCCAAAATATATAAGGAACTCATACAACTCAATAGCAAAAA
This sequence comes from Carlito syrichta, assembly GCF_000164805.1. NCBI lineage: Eukaryota > Metazoa > Chordata > Mammalia > Primates > Tarsiidae > Carlito > Carlito syrichta. The sequence goes on along the minus strand of NW_007079684.1, from coordinate 15,307 downwards.
AGAAAAAGAAAACCACAAAACAACCGGATTAAAAAAATGGGCAAAAGACCTGAAGAGACATTTTTTTCAAAGAAGATATACAAATGGCCCACAGGGATAGGAAAAGTTGCTGAGCACCACTAATCATCAGGAAAATGTAAATCAAAATGACAAGTAGATGGCATCTCACACCTGTCAGGACAGCTGTTATCAAAAAAGTAAAAAGATAAGTGTTGGCAAGGATGTGAAGAAAAGTGTATTCTTGTACTTGTTGGTGGGAATGTTAATGGGAACAGCCATCATGGAAAACGGTATGGTGCTTCCTTTAAAAAATGAAAAATGGAACTACCATCCATTAACTCCACTTCTGAGTAGAGACACCCAAAGGAAGTAAAATCACTATCACAAAGAAATATTCACACACCTGTGTTCATTGCAGCATTCTTCACAATAGCTGATATATGGGAACACCTTGAGTTGAATGAATGGATAAAGAAAGAAAACACCCAGAATTTATTTATAAAAATTTGTCTATTTATTCTTACATGTTTGAACTTCAGTCACCTTCAAAGTACTCTCCATTTGATGCAACACATCTATCAAGACACTTTTCCCACTGCTCAAAAGTTTTTGAACTCATCAATTTTGATGCCTTTTAGTGCTTCTGCCATTTTTTGTTTCACCTCTTCCACATTGGCAAAACATCTCCCTTTGAGGACTTTTCTCATCTGGGGAAAAAAAAAAAGTCGCTCAGGGCAAGACTGGATGAGTAAGGAGGGTGGGACGGGGGTCACGCTGTTTTGGGTCAAAAACTGCTCAACACTCAGTGCGGTGTGGGCAGATTGTTCATGTAAATCACCCATCCTGAAATGGGCAAATGTAAAGTTCACTGAAGACGGTGCAGCCTCTCACAACAATAGCTGGTACACTGATGCCAATGGGTTCCTAGAACACTTATGTAGCAGAGGAAATCTGTACTACAAGGGGCCTACCCTCCAAAAGATAATTCCAGGTTTTTTTGGTCCCCTCTCATATACAATGGAATAATCAGCCTTAAAAAAGAAGGAAATCTTGTCACTTGCACCAACATGGATGAACCTGGAGAACATTATGCTAAGTGAAATAAGCCAGACTCTGAAAGACCAGTACTGCAAAATCTCACTTATAGGTGGAATCTAAAAAAGGCAAACTCATTGGAACAGAGTGGAAGGGTGCTTACCACGAGTTGCAGGCGTGGGGAGTAAGAGAAGACGTTGGTCAAAGGGAATACACTTTCAGTCGTAAGATGGGCAAGTTCTGGAGGCCTAGTATACAGCATAGCAGCTATAACTAATAATAATATGTTATACTCTGGTTGGGAGCGGTGGCTTGGGCCTATAATCCCTGCACTTTGGGAGGCTGAGGCGAGAGGATTGTCTGAGCCCATGGGTTTGAGACCAGCCTGGGCAACTTGGTGAGATCTCGTCTCTACAATAAATCAAAAAAATTAGCCAGGTGTGGTGGCATGTACCTGTGGTTCCAGCTACTTGAAAGGCTGAGACAGAAGGATCACCTGAGCCCAGAAGGTCAAGACTGTGGTAGCCCTGAGTGTGCCACTGCATTACAGCCTGGGCGACAGAGTGAGACTGACTCAAATTAATAATAATAATAGCCGGGCTCGGTGGCTCAGCCTGTAATCCCACGCTTTGGGAGGCTGAGGTGAGTGGATTGCCTGAGCCTGCGAGTTCAAGACCCGCCTGGGCAGCGAGACCTCATCTCTACAATAAATCAAAAAATCAGCCGGGCGTGATAGTGCATGCCTGTAATTCTGGCTACTTGGAAGGCTGAGGCAGAAGGATAGCCGGAGCCCAGCAAGTCGAGGCTGCGGTGGCCGGGAGCAGCCACTGCACTCCAGTCTGGGTGACAGAGTGAGACTCCAACTCAAAAAAAAAAAAAATAATAATAATAATGTATTATACTCGAAATTTGCTGAGTATAGGTCTCACCACAAGAAACCAAAAAAAGGTAACTCTGTGAGGTGATGGATATGTTAATTAGCTTGATTGTGGTAACCATTTCTCAATGTATCCATGTAAAAAACATCACACTGTGCACCTTGAATATATACAATTTTCATTTGTCAATTATACCTTAATAAGCTGAAAAAAGGGGAAAGAGTGCATGGCATGGTGGACGCTGTTTATTTTGAGTAAAAGTCACCACAACATGAATTACTTATGATGGAAAAACATAACAGTTCAAATGATAAGAAATCACATTTACACCTCTCAACATCATGTTTTTGTATAGGATATTAAGCCAGTGACCAGTGATTCTCACCTCCCACAGAACTTCAAAAATCCAGTCCCTCAGCAATTATCTCAGAAGTAATTAATCCGGAAATCTGAAGGTGAGGTCATGAGCACATGTCTTTCTTAAAACTTCGCAGTTGACTCTGATGCCCTGCCAAAAGTTGAGAACCCTGGTCCTACAGTAAAGATAACTGAGGGTTTGTTACTCCAAATGTGGTCCTGGGACCAGCAGCAACACAAATGCAGACTCTCAGGCCCCACCCAAAACTACTAAATCAGGATCTTTATTTGAACGATACCTCCAGGTATCTGTAAGCACTGTTTTGAGTTCCCATTGCCACCAAAATGTGAGAACAACCACACCATGTGATAGAGTTGAATACGTCAATAAATGTTCTACAAAGAAGAAATAGGAATGGGATAGAATAGGAGATAGAATGTTATTTATGATATTAAGGCATCTCACATTACTAGGCATCTAATTAAAGTAATCTTCAAGTCCAAGTCTGCACATACTCGCAATAACCTTCCTTATTCCAAAGGAATTCTGTTTACAGACCACTGGCAAGAGCTACACAACTGAGTAACACTAATCTACCTTGTAATCTCCAGGTATCTCCAGTTGTCTCCACTAAGCTGGTGTGTAGGTTGAGGAGAGTCCTTGTGAAGGGATGAAGAAACAAGAGGTGTGGTGGCAAGAAAAGACGGGACCATCTACCTAGTGACCACTGCTGGGAGTGTCTGAGTGTTTTGTGAACACCTCTGCACTCATATCCAAGGACTTTTTGGAAATGGCGATATTTATTGCCCGAAAAACTAATTATCCATTATCTTGCACAAACATTTTCTTCTGCGCCCTTTGTTCTTGGCCAGCTCTCAGAGAAAAAGCATTTAGCTGTCTTCCGGTATAATGATCTCTTGATTAATGCGTTTTCTGGAAACAAAGCTCTGCTATAATGAAGGCAACCATCTTGAAAACAAATGAACTCTGAATCCCATGCAGCAGGCCTGGCATGTATTCTGGAAGCTCATCAGCAATGCAACTGCTAATCTGCTCCAATGCATCAGAGCAGGGACAAAATCACCTCCCTCCACAGCTTCTATTTATTTATTCTGAATTAAGCTGGAACTAGGCAAGAGGGCACAACCAGAAAACCATTTTCAGATTCTCCAGGCTTCTTTTGCAGTACCCTTAAACTTGTCCAAGGATGACCATGGCCACCTTCAAGAAGTACATGTCACACAGGAGAACTTGACGTGTACAAGCATATTCCCAATAATGAGTCTGTAGAGTAGTTAATAATTCCCATTCCAAAGATGCAAAAGCCAGGGAGGGATTCACAAAACCTAATCGATCTGTCCAAGGTCACACTCTAATAAAGCACAAAATAGCAACAAGGATCTACATATCCTAGGGTATTAGCAAAATATATACAGCTTGATGGTAAAAGGAGGGAAACAGTAAGATCAAGTCAGAATATTTATCAGTTAAGAAATGTCTTCAGGCCAGACGTGGTGGCTTAAGCCTGTAACTCCAGCACTTTGGGAGGCCGAGGCGAGAGGATTGCCTGAGCTCAGGGGTTCAAGACACCAGCCTGGGCAACTTGGTGAGACCTCATCTCTACAATAAATCAAAAAAATAAGCCAGGTGTGGTAGTGCACACCTGTAGTTCCAGCTACTTGGAAGGCTGAGGTGGAAGGATCCCCGGAGCCCAGCAGGTCGAGGCTGCGGTGGCTGTGAGCATGCCACTGTACTCCAGCCAGGGCAACAGAATGAGACTCCAACTCAAAAAAAAACAAAACAAAACAAAAAAAGAATTGCCTTCAGCTGCTAGTTACCAAGGCCTAAGACAACAGTGGCTCGAACAGGACCGAGTTTTTGGTTTTATTTTTTCAAATAAAGGAGAAAGCAGACAAGGTGACTGTTATCATCAGCAACCGAGGTGCCTTTTAGTTTTCTGCTCCGTCATTCTCAGTGCTTGACTTCCATCCTCAGGGTACCCATCCCAGGATGGCTCCTGTGAACTACACATCCTTGCTCCTGGTAGGAGAGGGGCGGAAGGGGATAAGGGAAAAAGGGTATTCCATGCAGGTAAGTGAACCCACTTTAAAGAACGTTCCTGGAAGCCGGGTGTGATGTCTCTTGCCTGTAATCCCAGCACTTTGGAAGGCCAAGGCTGGCAGATTGCTTGAGCCCAGGCATTCGAGACCAGCCTGGACAACATTGGAAACCTTGTCTCTACAAAAGCCAAAACTAAAAATAAACTAGCCAGGCATGGGGGCAGGCACCTGTAGTCCCAGCTACTCTGGAGACTGTGGTGGAAGGCTCACCTGAGCCCAGGAGGTCAAGCCTGCCGTGAGCCATGATTGTAGTTGATCATGCCACTGCACTCCAGCTTGGGCAACAGAGTGAAACCTCTACTCAGAAAAAAGAACTTTCCTGGAAACCCCACTCAACTTTTATTTGCATCTGGTTAGCAGTCTGGAAGAAGAAGCTTCACAGGTGAGCATACTGCCCCATCCAGAAATCCAGGGCTTCTGTTTACCAAGGAAGGAGGGAATGAATATTGAGTAGGTAATGAGGAGTTTGTCCTGCAGAATCCTATTCTTTCCCTTACGAGCTGGGTGACCTTGAGTAGATGATGTATCCTTCCTAGGCCCCGGGTTCCTCATCTGTAAAATGAAGGGAACAGTCACACCTACTTCATAGGATGGGCATGGGGACTAAATGGGAAAAATACAGGTAGAACAACTGGAATCCTACCTGGCATTCAGTGAACAATAAATATTAACTGGGTATTATTTGATTATCCTAGTCCAGTGCTTTTCCAAATTCCTTTCCTACTCTAACTTCCTCTCCATTTCCAAGACTGGAAAGGAATTTATATTAGTCATTTGTACCTGCTGATAGAGGATGCTAGTGTGAGTGAGTCTTAGTCATAGCTCACCGCAACCAGACACACATATTTCATGCCTTTCCTCTCTAATTATGAAATCATATTATTTGTCAGACATCAGTACACATCAGATACTTTGGAAAGAATGAGAATAGAAGAACTGAGTTTATATACTCCAACAGGCAGGGCCAAAAGACAATCCTAATGCAGATCTTTGGAGACTGAAGAAGCTAAGGGAAAAAAAAAAAGAATTTAGCCTAGCATGGTGGTGCACGCCTGTAGTCCCATCTACTCGGGAGGCTGAGGTAGAAAGATTACTTGAGCCCAGGAGTTCAAGTTCAGCCTGGGCACGAGTCCAGCCTGGTCAACAAAGCAAGACTCTGTTTAAAACTAATTTTTTTAGTTAAAAAAAAAAAGGTCTGTCCCATGCAAAATAATTCCAAAAAATGTATGTAGATGTTCTATCCCTAAAGAGGTATAGCATAACCTCTTACTCCGTAAGTGTGGGCTGTGTGTAGTGACTTCTTTCACTTCCTACAGAATGAACAGGGAGGAAAAATGAGTGACTTAAGAGAAACTTAACAAAACTACCTCTGCCAGGTGATCAAGGTCAACATCAAAAGATAAGTCATGATGATAATATATACCCTTGCTATGCGATAGAAATGGCACTTCACGTCTGTGATCTTCCTTCTCAACATCCATAACCCAACCTGATCATGAGAAAAACCTCACACAAATCCCAATAGAGGGACAATGTATAAAACAGCTGTTCAGTACTCCTCAAAACTGTCAAGACCATCAAAATCAAGGACAACCTGAGAAACTGTCATAACCAAAAGGAGCCAAAGGAGACATGAAAATCAAATGTAATATGGCATCCTATAAATAGTAGCCTAGATAGAATCCTGCAACACAAAAAAAGAATATGGCGAAAACTAAGGAAATCCAATACAGTATGGACTTTATCATATCAGTTCATTAATGTAACAAATTCACCATACTAATGTCAGATGCTAATAACAGAAAAAATGGGCGTGAGGTGTACAGAACTCTCTGTACTATTTTCACAATTTTTCTGTAAATCAAAAAATATTCCTAAAAACACTTTTTTTTTTAAAATTGGGGGTCTCATTCTGTTGTCCAGGCTGGAGTGCAGTGGCACAATCATGGCTCACCATAGCCTGGGACACCTGGGCACAGACGATCCTTCTGCTTCAGCTTTCTGAGTAGCTGGGACTATAGGTGCACACCACAACGCCCAGCTCATTAAAAAAAATTTTTTTGTAGAGATAAGCTCTCGTTATGTTGTCCAGGTTGGTTTCAAACTTCAGGACTCAAGCGAGCCCCCTGCCTCGGCTTCCCAAAGTGTTAGGCTCACATGCATGAGCCACTTTGCCCGGTCTGAAATTCTAATAACAAAAACTGTAAGCTGGTGATCCAGGAGAACTAATGCAGTTTTCAAAACTGTCTAACTTATTAGAGCCACAAACTCTGGGAGAATATGACTTGGCATGTTACATGAATCAACGAAAAGAAACTCTATGACTTTCAACACGCAGTAGAAATAACCAAGCTTCAGTTATACCTAGCTGTGTAACTGGAGACGAAGTCTTCTAACATTTCTGAGTCTCAGTTTATTCATCTTTAAACTGGAAATAATAAAACATCTTCCCTCTCAGGCTGTTCTGAGAATCAAATGAGGTTGTGGAAGCCCTTCCTAAGCAGAAAAGCGCCAGATAAATGTAAAGTGCTTATAAAATATAGCAAGCAACATGCAGGTATACATACATGGAGCATCAGCAAGAACTGACTTACTAGCAGTCAGTGTGACAGCCTGGAAAAACATGGACTTTCACACCAAAAAACCCTGGATCCAATTCCTCATTCGACTATTTACTCACTGAGAGACCCTGAGCAAGTTGCTTAAATATTTCTGAGCCTCTGGTTTGTGTTTTTTTTTTTTTTTTTGAGTTGGAGTCTCACTTGGTCGCCCAGACTGGAGTGCAGTGGCCACTCCCGGCCACCGCAGCCTCGCCTGCTGGGCTCCAGCAATCCTTCTGCCTCAGCCTTCCAAGTAGCTGGAATTACAGGCGCGCGCTACCACGCCTGGCCAATTTTTTGATTTATTGTAGAGATGAGGTCTCGCTGCCCAGGCGGGTCTCGAACCCGCGGGCTCAGGCAATCCACTCACCTCAGCCTCCCAAAGGCACAGGATTACAGGCTGAGCCACCGAGACCGGGTGGTTTGGTTTTTTTAATGGTTTATTATTTTTATTTTTAGTTGACACATAATTGTATATATTTATGGAATACAGAGTGATATTTTAATACAGGTACACAATGGGCAATGATCAAATCAGAGTAATGAGCATGTCCATCACCTCAAATGTACCATTTCTTTGTGTTGTGAATATTCAAAATTCTCTCTTCTAGGATTGCTTGAGCCCAAGAGTTCGAGACCAGCCTGGGCAACATAGTGAGACCTTGTCTCCGCAAAAATAAAAAATTTAGCTGGGCATGGTGGCACACATCTGCAGTTCCAGCTACTCAGAAGTGCAACTACACAGAAGGACACCTGAGCCCAAGAAGTCGAGGCTGCAGTGAACATGTCTGTGCCACTGCCCTCCAGCCTGGGTGACAGAGTGAGACCCTGACTCAAAAAAATAAAATAAATCTTCTCTTTTTTTTTTCTCAATAGTTTTAGGGAGTATAAATAGCTTTTGGTACATAGATGCATTGTATAGTGGCAAAGAAGTCTGGGCTTTAAGTGTCCCCACCACCCCCACCTGTGCACACTGTACCTGACAGGTGATATTTCATCCTTCCACCCCTCTCCCTCCCCCTTCTGAGTCTCCAATGTCCATTATACCATTCTATACTGAGCCTCAGTTTTATCAATGATAAAATGGAGAAAAGGATATCTATCTCACAGAGGAGACCACAGGAGAAGCACCTGGTACACAGTGAACACAATGATGTTACTTTGTGCCCTCATTCTGATGACACTAAATTTATTTTAGTCATAGCACAACATAAAAGAGTAATATCAGTCCTTCCAGGGCTTACCAGAAATACATCAAAATATAGAAAGAATGCGTTTATTCAGTATTCGTTAAGCCCTATTACATGCCTACCACTCTTCCAATGTTTGGGAAAGAACCTAGAATTTCATATGTCCTATCTTTGCAGAAATAATATAAAAATGCTGTACGTGAGTCAGAAGTTCTAAACCTGTTGGAGAGTCTGATGAAAGCGTTGACACTCCAACCCAAGGAAAACAACAAAGCTTTTAGGAGACAATAAGGGAGATACAGGCGAATGTTTTCATGACCTTGTGGTAGGGATAGCATTCTTAACCAAATGGGAGGCACACATTATAAAGGAAAAGATGCATGAATTCATCTACATTAAAATAAACACCTTCTACATCAAAAAGAAACCATAAGGAAAATGGAAAAGCAAGCCACACAGTGGAAGAAGATATTTGTAAAGCATATAACCAACAAAAAAAGTTGAGATTCCTGGGGTAAAGAACTCAGCAAATCAATAAAAAAGTAATAGAAAAAAAGTATGATATATCTCATACAATGAAAACACAAACTACAGCTACACCTAACAATATGAATAAATTTTACATGTTGAGTGAAAAAAGCACAGCGCTCAGCCTGAAGCAGCGATGCTAGCAGAACATTATCAGTAAACTTTTTGCTGTTTTGTTTTTGTTTTTGAGTTGGAGTCTCACTCTGTGGCCCAGGCTGGAGGACAATGGCATGCTCACAGCCACCCCAGCATCAATCCACTGGGCTCAGGTGATCCTTCCGCCTCAGCCTTCCAAGGAGCCAGAACTACAGGCATGCACTACCATGCCTGGCTAATTTTTTTTTTAAATTTATTGTAGAGATGAGGTCTCGCCAAGTTCCTGGGCTGGTCTCAAACCTGCGGCCTCAAGCAATCCACTTGCCTCAGCCTCCCAAAGTGCTTGGATTATAGGCTGAGTTACTGAGCCCAGCCCCATTATCAGTAACCTTTATCCTCTGCCCCCACCCAGGGTCACTGGTGAGCTGTCCTTTTGCTAGGGTGACTCTCCTGCTTAATTTGCCAGGGACTGAGGAATTTCCTGGAACAGGCAACTTTCAGTTTTCAAAGCTGGAAAGTCCTGGGAAAACTGGGAAGAGGTGGCCACCCAATTTCCTGTCACTGTTCCCCCACTACCTTCCACATCTTGCCCTTGGCTAGCACTAACATAGTGGCACTAACACTCCACACTTAGTTGTGCAGATAGAGATGAAGAACATCCAATCAACAACCCAAAGAAAACTGAGAACAAAAAAATGGAGTTGATTAGACATGCCAGTCTGTATAAATCAAACATGAAATCGTTCAAGCTAATGAGGAAACCCATGATGGAAACTAAGTCCTATGTTCTAGCTTGTGGCGAGGTCCGCGTTTATCTCATGGTTTTCCATCTGATCTGTTCAAGAGGACAAATTGGCCAAAGGAACTACTTCTTAGAATTTAAGATTCAGCGTTGGGGTGTGACTTCTCAATTACATGGAATTTGCAAATAGTATCACCCTCTTCAGCATCACCCGGGAGCATGTTAAAAGTGAAAATTCTCTTTTTGGTGGCTGAATGGCATTCCATAGTGGTATGGATACTGCATTATCATTATCCACCGAGCGGCTGATGAGCATTTGGGTTGAGTCCACAACTTTGCAACTGTGAATTGTGCTGCAATGAACATGCGAGTGGAGGTGTCTTTTTAATATACATCATCCTCATGAACTAACACAAGACCAGAAAACCAAACACCGCATATTCTCACTTCTAAGTGGGAGCTAAACTAAGGATATGCAAAGACACAGAGAACGGTATAATGGGCACTGGAGACTCAGAACGGGGAGGAGGAAGGGGTAGAGGGACAAAAAAATCACCTATTGGATACAATGTACACAGGTGGGGGTGGTGGATACACCCAGAATTCTTTGTGACTACACTATACAATGTAGCCCAAAACGATCTGTAAACCCTAAACCTACTGAAATAAAGAGAAAAAAAGAAGAAAATTCTCAGGTCCCATCTGAGACCAATGGAATCAGATACTGTGGGGATAGGGTCTGGCAACCTGTATTTTGTACAACCCCTTCAGGCAATTTTGATGCATACAACTAAAATTTGAGAACCATTGAATTAATGTAACCGCCTCCTCTCTTCCTTATTTGTAATGGACAGTAAATGGATTAGGGAAACACCTCAAGAATACGGGTGTTGTGTCTAACTTTTATATGACTACTCTATCAGGTCTGGCAATTAAGAATCTTGGATTCTGGCTGGGCGCAGTAGCTCAAGCCTGTAATCCCAGCACTTTGGAAGGCCAAGGTGAGGAGATTACCTGAGCCCACGGGTTCGAGAACAGCCTAGCCAATTTGGTGAGACCTCATCTCTACAATAAATCAAAAAATTAGCTGGGCATGATAACGCGCACCTATAGTTCTGGCTACTTGGAAGGCTGAGGCAGAAGGACTGCCTGAGCCCAGCAGGTCGACGCTGGGGTGGCCGTGAGCGTGCCACTGCACTTCAGTCTGGGTGACTGAGTGAGACTCCAATTCAAAAAAAAGAATCTTGTATACCACCATAAACAGTAAGTATTTCACATGGTAGCCAGGCATAGTGTGGCTCACACCAGAAATCTCAGTGCTTTGGGAGGCCAAGGTAGGAGGATCACTTGAGGCTGGGAGTTCGAGACCAGTCTGGGCAACATAGCAAAATCCCATATCCACAAAAAACTTTAAAAATTAGTTGGGCATGGTGGCTCATGCCTGTAGTTCCAGCTACTTGGGGGGCTGAGGCAGGAGAATCCTGGAATCCAGGAGTTCAAACCCATAGTAAACTATGACTGGACCACTGCACTCCAGCCTGGGCAACAGAGTGAGACTACATGTCTAAAAAAATGAAAATAAAATAAAAATATCTCACATAGTACGAGATTCATGACACCTTAACATCAGTGCATGAAACTCAAACAATAGTACTTCTCACTTAACTTTCCTAGGTCTGCTCATAAATTAACCTCATGAATCACGAATGGCTTCGGAATTAACCATCACCGATCTGATCTTAGTTGTTCCTGCAATTCTGAAAAAAATCAACTCAGCTTTTTCTTTACTGAAGCTTCACATCAAAGATACTGTATTACTTTAAAAGCCAGGAAACATAACAAATACACTCTATAAAGAAGGTAAGGAGCCAGGTGCCACGGTGGCTCAAGCCCGTAATCCCAGCACTTTTGGAGGCCGAGGTGAGAGGATTGCCTGAGCCCAGGAGTTCAAGATCAACCTGGGCAACTTGGAGAGAACTCGTCTCTACAATATATCAAAAAATTAGCTGGGCATGGTAGTTGCACTGGTAGTTCCGGTTACTTGGAAGGCTGAGATGGAAGATTCACCTGAGTCCAGCAAGTAGACGCTGGAGTGACCGTGAGCGTGCCACTGCACTCCCGCCTGGGCGATAGAGTGAGACTCTGACTCAAAAAAAATAAAATAAAATAAAGAAGGTAAGCACCAAATCAATTATCCTCCTACATTTTAAGATGATATCTTGATTAATCAAACACAATTTTCTTAACATCATTTTAAAAACACATTTATTTCCTAACAAGGACTGTCCTTCTGTGATCAGACCATGCCTCGAGCTCTCGGCCTTTCTACTAGGGGAATGAAATACAGGATGATTCCACTTGTATGAAGTTTTAAAGTAGGCAAAACTAAACAATATTGTATAGGGATGCATAGATGAGGGGGATCCCCCATAAAACAGAATTATCTTTTGGAGGATGGGCCCCTTGCAGTACCCTTGGAATCTGTTCCTCCAGATCAGTCAACCAAAGTTTTTATTTGGAAGTTTTGAGAAGGTTGTGACAAATGGGTGATTGGTTCTTCTGCCAGGACAACGAACCTGCCCACACCACACTGAGTGTTCACCAGTTTTTGACTAAACCCTCTTGCCCCATCCTCCCCATTCATGAAATCTCACCCCAAGTGACTTTTTAATTTAATTTAATTCTTTTAGTGAGGCACAATTCAGGGTTAGGTATACAAATGTTTATGCAGGTACCTGGTTGATGAGGTATGTCCCCTTCCCCTGGCAGTTTCCCACTACTGCCAACCCCCCCAACCCGGAGCAACTTTTGTTTCCCCTGATGAAAAAAGTTCTCAAAGGGAAACATTGTGCCCACTTGGAAGAAGTGAAACAAAAGTTCAAAAATGGCCTTTAGCAGTGGAAAAAGCATCTCGATAGGTGTATATATTGCATCAAACAGAGAGTACTTTGAAGGCGACTAAAGTTTAAACATGCAAGAATATACAATTTTTATAAATAAAGTCTGATCTTTTTTGGGTCTCCCTCCCATATATGACAAAACTGTACAAAAAAAGAAGGAAATAATAATCAAAAAGTCAAAAAAAGTTACCTTGAAGGGAGGGAGGAATGGAAGTCCTTTTCCAAGGAGCAGATAATATTCTATTTCTTGACTTAGACATGAGTTACAAGAGTTTTCACTTCAAAATTTACAAACTGTACATGCTCTTCTGTATGTACGTTGCAAAAATAAATAGAGGCACTTAACCCCACCAATATTTAGCAGAAAGAGAAGGAAGAGTTCACAGACTTCCTCAGGGTCATAAACCCCAGGTTTACAGTGTCAAGTTCACAGTATGAGATATCAAAGAAAAGGAAAACCTGTGGATTGTAAAGTGGGGGGGGGGGGGGGGGGG
>NW_007079684.1:0-2346 GCF_000164805.1 Carlito syrichta | reverse complement strand
AAAGGGGGGGGGGGGGAGGTGGGAGCCCCGAGAACTGGAAACATGAACGATTAGAAAGAAGATGTAGGCCAGGGCACAGTGGCTCAGCCTGTAATCCCAGCACTTTGGGAGGCCGAAGCGAGAGGATTGTCTGAGCCTGGGGATTCGAGACCAGCCTGGGCAACTTGGTGAGACTTCGTCTCTACAATAAATAAAAAAAAAAAATAAGACAGGCATGGTAGCGCACGTCTGTAGTTCCAGCTACTTGGAAGGCTGAGGCGAAAGGATCACCAGAGCCCAGCAGATTAACGCTGGGGTGGCCGTGAGCATGCCACTGCACTGCACTCCAGCCTGGGTGACAGAGTGAGACTCCAACCCCCCCCCAAAAAAAAAAAAAGAAAAAGAAAGAAGATGCAGAGGAAACCTGGCCTCCGGGTAAGTCCATACTCTCACTTGGAGGACAGTAACATCTAGCGTGGCCATAACTAACAAACGCCCAAGCTGGTTAAGGAATGTGATGGAGTCTGAAAAACATGTTAACTATGAGAGGAAAGAGGAAAACAGCTTGTCTAGAAATGTAAACCATTGAATGACTTATCCCCAAAGAAATAAAAGCCCCAAACTGCAAGTTTCACCCTCTACCCACACCATAGCAACGCAGTCCCCACACCCTGAGTGAAGAAAGGGCATAGAAACAGTCAGAAATCTGCAAACACCAATTTCTGAATGCACAAAGCACACAATGTCACGTCTCAGCAAAATATTCTCACAGAACCTAAAAAGCCTTTGCCAGCCTTGGGGAATTGTGGAACTTGTAAGAGCAAATGACAAAAGGCCACTTCCACCAGGAATAAATACACATATTGCAACTAAATGTTAAACATGTATCTGGATCAGACCTAGCCTGAACTCCGATCCAGCCCTTTACTGCACAATCTCTTGTAAGAAAGCATGAAGCTGTCACCGAAGGGACCAGGAATCCCAGGTAGCCTTTCCATGGACAGGTCAGCTGAGGTACACCTGTGTAAAGATGCTTCACTGTACTCTTGCAAGAAATAGCTACTCACACCCAGCAGTTATTCATTATTTCAGTAGGTCTGGGTTTACACTGAACAAAACTATCAATTATTTTCAAAACAATTGGTGTTCATGCACACAGCCAAATGCCTTCTTTGGATGAAAAGTCACGGGAGTAGGCACATGGAATTATTTTTATGGTTCCAAGATTCTATCTACCAAGGGCATCATGTTTCACTCTTCATGTTTCACTCAAGTGCTGGTGGGGACGTTGATAACGGGGGAGGCCGTGTGTCTGAGGACAGAGGGAATTTGGACAAACCCTTCAGGTCCCCTCCCACTGTGGGAGCTTTTTTGTCCTCTCAATAAATCCTGCTTTAAAAAAGGGGGGCGGGATATGGAAAATCTCAGCACCTGCAGCTCTTCATGTTTCACTCAAGTGCTTTCCTTTCCTCCCTTCTTCTCCCCTACATTTGCCGGGACAGACCCACGGTCTTCTTGAATTGTCCAATTTTCTCTTAGTGATAATGGGAGCCACACTGAAAAGCTTCTCCATGACCTCATGAAACAGTCACTTTCTTTTCTTTTTCCTTTTGTTTTTTGAGTCGGGGTTTCACTCCATCGTCCAGCCTGGAGGACAGTGGCACCATCAAGGCTCACCACAGCCTCGACCTCCTGGGCTCAGGTGATCCTTCCACCTCAACCTCCCGAGGAGCTGGGACTGCAGATTCGTGCCACCACGTCCGGCTCAGTTTTTTGAATTATTGTAGAGAGGGGATCTGGTTGTGTTGCCCAGCCCGGAAAATAGTCACTTTCCAGAGAGGCTCTTGGGAGCCGTTCTCATCTGCATCCCTCCCGCTTCCTTTTTGTGCCAGCCCCCCGCCCCGGGGTTGTTCTTCCCTCTGGTTTCCAGATCACTAGGATCACCCAGTGGGAACCAGAGGCCCAAGAATTTCCCCTTTAGTACTTCTGATTGAAAGGCCGCCCCAGGAAGAGGGAAGGGGTGTGGACCGACTTATTCGCTCTCCCACTCTTGCGCCAAACTTGTGATCCCTGCCGCTTCTGTGTACCCAAAAGCAGTGTCATAAAGAGGAAAGACAGGCCCCGGGGTGATTCTCAGCCCCCGTGAACCGCCCTTTGGAATGCCATAGTCTGGGCTCGGCGGGGGCGCGGGCGGAGTGGGCGTCTCCCAGAACAGCTCTAAAGCGAGTCGTGTCGGAATCGGGCGAACTCGGCAGGGGCGGGCGGGGGGGGCCCCCCCGTCCGAAGTCCACGGGACACGCACCCAAGACTCCCCTGGGTGTGATGGCCTACGTGCCTCGACCTGGCGGCGGCGGCGCAGGCCCAGCC
>NW_007079683.1:0-2440 GCF_000164805.1 Carlito syrichta | reverse complement strand
CAGTCTGGGTGACAGAGTGAGACTCCAACTCAAAAAAAAAATAAAAATAAAAATAATAATAAATAATAACACAGTAATAAAAATTTAGAAATGGAAAGAGGGAGACTTTATTTCTTATAAGGGGTTATAGTCTGTAAGGTGGCCATCCTGGAGGCTGAGAAGCATGTTTCTAGCAAAGATCAGAGAAAGACACTTCAAAGGAGAAAGGGTTGGGATAGGAGTTTTATGCTTAACAGGTTGGCTAAACATACATATTTAACAGGTTGCAGGAGAAATTATGAATATTTATGAAGGTGGTCCTGTTGCATGTGTAGTAAACAAACATACAGGTAACACATGTAACATATTATCCATGTTTACTTTGATAAATACATTTAAATACATTTAAATTAGGTTCTATATGTCAAAAGGTCTTCTCAAGATATTTCTGTAAACTGGTTAGAACTAGTCCATGACTGGTGGTGGTTTTCTTCTTAGGAGGAAGGTACTGAAATCAGTCTCTTATCCAATCAAAGTTGTAGTTATGATTGGTGGAAAAGGAATTCAGTTAGTCAGAGTCCGTGAACTGGATGACTTGTAGTTGTTTTAATATTGCTTATTTCGAGACCAGGAGAAACTTGTGGTAGTTAGAACATAGTTTATTTTTTAAGTGTTGAACTTAACCCTTGCCTGTCATAACCTTAGGTCCTATTTATAATTTGGTATTTTATTGTCACAAAGAGTCTGTTTTGTCAGTCTTGTGATCTCTATTTTAATATTCTTGGTCAGTTGCTGTGTCTAAACTACAAAAGGGAGGAAGGTGTAAGGAGGTATGTCTGAACTTCTATCCTGCCATGTCTGAGAACTAACTTTCTAGATTTTGTGGGTCCCCTTGGTCACAAGTGGGTCTGTTCAGTCAGTGGAGAGTTTGGGATTGTATTTTTAGTTGACATTCATTTCCTATAATTAACACGTTTCAGAAAGTGCTCTAAAAACGTATAAAATTTTTGAGAGTGTTTTGCTAATATTTTATTCTGACTACATTCTACATTTCTCATGAACTTGCAAGTTCCTGGGATGTCCATTTCTAATAATAAAACTCATTAAAAAAGAACTTAACTAACTAAATATTTAGACTTTCCTAATTCTTGAGACCATGTGAAGAGGACTGCCACCCCACTGGTGCCCAAGGTGAACCAATCTGTATCAAACACATAGGGAGAGAGGTAAGACATAGGGTGATGTTAAAACAGTTGTCACTTTTAAAGATGGTGAACTTGTTGAAACAAAATGTTTTTTTCCTTATCTTTATAACTGAGGATAATGCTATCTATATTTCAGGGTTAAAAAGAGCCTAAGACAGTCCTTATGAATTCTGCTTATGACTTGGGAAATGTAGCCTGTACTTCTCATATTAAAGGTAACTATTTAACGTGCCCATCCTAAATCCCATAGAAAGTACAATCTTTAGCATCTTTCTTGAATTCTTTTTTTTTTTCCCACCATAAACTCTCTAATTAGAATTGTAAAGGAACATACGTGTCAGACCTATTTCACTTGTAAGACTAAGATATAAGAACAAAATGAAACATCTTTACAAAAAAATACTTGGTGAATTTCTTGATGGCTAAAGCTATCTTCTGATGTTCTTATTCTGTGATCTTGATGAAAATTGAAGCAATGTACTAAGTGATTTTGTAATCATGAGGTTGATTTTTTTTTATAGTGAATGAAAAGAAATGTAAACGGTCTAGGAGGAAAGTGTTATTACCAAAGTACACAATACTTGTTTTCAACCTTTGAAAATGACAACTGATATAATTTCTTATCTATGTATGTTAATGTATCTACAAGAGTAGATAAGGTTTTCTTTTTTATCATTTTTTTTTTTTTTATTTTTTTTTATTTTTTCCAGCTATGCAGAGGTTTTTTTTTTTTTTTTTTTTTTTTTATTTTTTTTATTTTTATTAATCAGTAGTTTTTATTATGGTTTTGTGGGGTACAGTTAAGGGTAGGTGTACAATGACGTTTCATTCAGGCACCCTGTAGATAAGAAGTGTTTTCCCATCCCCCGACAGATATTTGCTACTGTTAATCCCATCCCCCTCCCCCCCGTAGGTTCCCAGTACCATCCGTCATTTTCTCATAGTATTGCATTGGATGTTCAAGGTCCATTATATGAGTGAGAACATGTGATATTCGGATTTTTGTTTTTGTGAGAGGTCACTCAGTATTATAGACTCTAGTTCCATCCAGGTTGCAGCGAAATTCATGATTTTGTTCTTTTTTATGGCTGCGTAGTATTCCATCGTGTATATGTACCACATTTTTTTAATCCAGTCCTCTTTTGATGGGCAGCATGGTTGTTTCCAGGTTCTTGCTATTGTGAACAATGCTGCGATAAACATACGTGTGCAGGTATCTTTTTTATAGAGTGATTTGTGTTCTTCAGGGTATATCC
>NW_007079682.1:36162-36769 GCF_000164805.1 Carlito syrichta | reverse complement strand
CACCCCTATCTATCCCCATGCACAAAGGTTAATTCCAAATGGATCAGAGACCTAAATGTAAAACTTCAAACCATAAGAACCTTAGAAAATAAGGAAACACCCTCATGGAAATCGGAGCTGGCATCCAATTCCTGAACAAAACCCAAAACCCACAGCTCATAAGAGAGAAAATAGATAAGTGGGACCTTATTAAACTGACAAGCTTCTGCAAAGCCAAAGAAACCATCAAGAGAGCAGGGAGACAGCCTACAGACTGGGAAAAAGTATTTGCCAACTCCAGGTCCGACAAAGGCTTAACATCCTGGATCTACAAGGAACTCAAACATGCTGAAAAGAAAAAAACAAACAACCCCGCTATAAAATGGGCAAAAGATATGAACAGACACTTCACAAAGGAAGACATCCGAGCAGCCAACAAACACATGAAGAAATGTTCAACCTCACTAATCATCAGGGAGATGCAAATCAAAACCACACTGAGATACCACCTAACCCCAGTCAGAATGGCAATCATCAACAACTCAAAAAATAACAGCTACTGGAGAGGGTGTGGTGAAAAGGGAACACTTCTATACTGTTGGTGGGAGTGTAAAACTAGTGCAACCTC
>NW_007079682.1:5607-35156 GCF_000164805.1 Carlito syrichta | reverse complement strand
AGGTCCACTATATAAGTGAGAACATGTGATATTCAGATCTTTGTTTCTGTGAGAGATCACTCAGTATTATAGACTCTAGTTCCATCCAGGTTGCTTTGAAATTCATGATTTTGTACTTTTTTATGGCTGCATAGTATTCCATCACGTATATGTACCACATTTAACATCTATTTTTAAAATTTAGTTTGTGCACCAGGTGTCCCACCACAACTTCCAGCAGTGGCAATGATAACTTTATTGAGTATTTACCATGTTCCAAGCCCTGAACTGAGGTCAAGCTTTCCAAAATGTGGAACACATGTGCACACTTTGCATTCTAGTATCAATTGTACTGTATATCATAGAGAAAAACCTATCACATTCAACCTGTGATGTCATGGATATCATTGCTCAGCATGAGGTTTGAGAAGTTTCCTTTATAAAGTAAATTTATTTCAACTAATAAAAGGATGTTGATTTTAAGAGAAATGGACAAGCGATAATCAAAGCAATGTGCTCTATAGATTCCATTTGCCCCTCTTCACCCATCTCTTTCTTCCTCCTCCTACCTACCCTATACTGGAAGGCTGACTACATGCACCACATCATTGGTTCCCTTGCTTCTGGCCTTTCACTGGGCTTAGCCAATGGGAAGCCCCAGCAAGTGATGGAGGGCAGGAGGAGAGTGATTACTTGCTCAGTTCCCTATTTTCTCTCCAGCAGCACTGGTGCTGGTTGACTCGGCCCTTCACTGATAGCCATGGTCCTACAGCCTTCTCAGAACTGCTTCCCAGTTCTGTGCATGCTTTTTCCTCTTTTCCCTTTCGGGACTAGCATGATAACAGCTCCCCACCTTTGTCAGCCTTGGGTCCTGCACTGCCGCTTAGCTGGTTTCTTTGAACCCTGTCTATACTTTTATAACAGATCCCTTTACTAAATTTCCCTCAAAATAACCCTGACTGATACAATGATATATGAATGATTCAAGGTTAGGAAGCCACACTGTGCTATTAAGTCATCATAACAACCTTTTAAGAGGAGTATCATTATCCCCATTTGACAAAGAAGGAAAATGCAGCTAAGAGTCTAGGTAACTTAGCCAATGTCACCATTAAACGGCAGGCCCGGATGGGCAGTCTGGGATCTGTCTGTGTGCTGTCAAAGCTTACTTAGGCTTTAGCACTTTACCACATAGCCTCTCAGGTAAACCCAAAGCTGTGTTTGGCCTTGCTGCTAAACCATCACCTCCTTGTTGTAATTTTTGCAAGTAAAATACAACAGTAGCTCTGGCAAACTGTGACGTAACCCCTCCGGTTTCTTTTCTTCAAGTCAAATGTTTCAGAAGCCCCTCTTCTGAGGAGTGGTTGGTTATTTATCCTTGCACTTAAAACCTCCTCAACTATCTAGTGATCTGGGGACTCAATGAGGAAAATAACCTGTCCGAATCTTTAGGCTCCCACAGAATTGACACTGCTGTAGTTAGTTATGTCCCATTTGAGGTGATAAAAATAAAACATAATAAGCACATATCCATCCAAGAATGGCGGACTCCTGAGGTGGTTTCAGCCCTTATTAACTCACAAAAGTTCTCATAAAATTTAAGCCAACTAATAATAATGACTCATGTTGCTCTCTTTCCTTCCACGGATTTTAATGGTTTCATAAGCCACGTTACATTTTATAAAGTCATTATTTTCTGGAAGAGTACTTACACTTTACTCTTGAAATAGAGGAGATCAAACAATTTAAATAATTTGATGAAGCACATTTAACTTTTTACTGTGAAAACCAAGAGATCTTAACCTTATTGAATGGGTCCCTTTTTTATTCCTTTCTGAGAAGACTACTAATTTTATAGATTCAAGTTTTTGTTTTTAAATACAAATCAACCTTTCAGCATTTAATACAATGAAATAAATTTAGATCCCCAGATGGTCCTTAGAAGAAAGTGTAGCATTGTCAATAAAAGCTTGAACTTTGGTCTCAGCAATCTTGAGACTGAATTCCTAGTTGTGTTATCTTAAGTAAGTTTCTCAATCTCTCTGTGTCTCAGATTCTTCATGTGTAAAATGATACTAATAATGGTATTTACTTCATAGGGTTATTGGGAGAAGCAAATCAGCCAATCCATGTAAAACTTTAAACACGGGGCTTAACACTAATTACTGTTATTACTATATTGAAGCTTCTGTGATAGGCACTGAGGAGGGTCAAAGATGAAAGAATCTCTGCATGCAAGTGGATTATAATTTTACATAGAAAAATGAGCATAAACAACTATAATAGAAGGCAGAACTAGTGGAAGGTCTAACAGAAATACAGAGTGTCATAGCAACACAGAGGATGAAGAAATTATTGCCAGCTTTGTATTCTAGGGAAGGATATACATGGCAGAGGTGCCATTTGAATTGACTCTGAGATGGGTGGGATTTTGATAGGTTGATTTTGGGGGAAAGGAATCCTAACCAGAGGGCACGATGGGAATAAAGGTCCAAAAGAAAGAGGATCAATGCTGTGCTCGGGGAAGAATGAATGTTGATGCTTATCTGGAGGCACAGTATATAATTAGGGATGAGGGATACCAAGGGACTAGAAGGGTGGACAAGAGGAGACAAAGCAGAAGATGGACTGGAGATGGGTGGGCATATGAGCATGTAAGAAACTAAAGCCAAGAAGGACAGGAGAATTGGAATAAAGTCAGTAACTCTGGTCTTACTCTGATTTTTATTCATTCAGGCATAGGACCTCTGAATTCAGTTTTTCCACTTAGGAATGGAGGACATTAGACCAGATAATAGCCAAGATCCTCTCTGTAGACATCACTGTGAGTCTAAGAAGCCACAATGTTTAGCAAGTCATCTGCAGCCTGAGTCAAATCCAGTAATGAGGTGGCAGGAATAGCACAACAGTGCTAATGATGCCTCAGGTTAAGTAACCATGTCACCTGTCCTTCATGAACCTTCAAACATCAGGCCAGGTCATTCTTTCTTCTGTTCAATTTGAAAGAGACACAGCCCCCTGTGAGGCCAGAGGTATACATCTCTCCTAACAGAGTGAAAAGATCTCCCCATGAAACAGGATAAAAGAAAGAGGACCTCCCCATCATTGACCTTGGGACAAAAGCAATGGTTTGGCCTTCATGATGATGCATCCATTGTTTGCATAACAGAATAATAACAACATTTTGGGGGGGTTCTAAGTTTAGAAATAGGAAAAAAGTGGTTTAGACCAATACTCCCCCATAAGATATATTCAAAAGTTGAATGAAATATGAATCAATCCCAATCTAGTCAAGAGATAGAAATTACTCATTTTAAGGAAGATAATTTAACAAAGTATTGTCAACTAGGTATAAAGTTTTTCATTAGGTAACTGAAAAGGCAAGAAGAGAATTCTAAGATATTGCAAAAGTAGCACCTGCTGGAGGCAACCATAAATTCTTGGGCTGAGGAACAAAGATAAAAGATAGAAAGTATTGAAACTAAGGAGCATGGAAAAGGGTCTCATTGGACTGGGAACCCAACCTCTCAGGAGGCGGTATCAACCAGTGGTTCTGGTGTCTTGTGAGGGTAGCAGATGGGGAAAAATGACAATGAAGATGATACAGACTATTAGAAAATTGCAAACTGGATTAAACTGCCACTGCCAAGGAACCATGCTTCTGGTATGATGCTCACAGGAACAGAAAGCAAACAGGAGGGAGAATGTCCTTCTTTCCTTCTCCTGCCTTCTAGTTTCCCCTGGTGCTCACTATTAGCAGAGCCTAATAAACAGCCAGCTTGAAAAGCAGAAGTGGGTTTGCAGAGTTCCAGCCACAACATCAGAGGGTCGAGTACAAAAAGATGTTGTATCAGTCCTACCATAACAAAATAACACAGACTGGGTGGTTTAGACAACAGAAATTTATTTCTCACCATCCTGGAAGGTGGAAGTCCAAGATCAAGGTGTCAGTAAGATTGGCTTCTTCTGAGACCTCTCTCCCTGATTTGCAGATAACTGTCTTCTCTCTGTGTCCTCTCGTGGTCTTTTCTCTTTGTATGCTCATCCCTGATGACTCTTCTTCCTTTTTTAAAGAGTTTAATCCTATTGGATTAGAGTCCCACACTTATGACCTCATTTAACCTTACCTCTTTATAGGCCCTATCTCCAAATACAATCATATTGGAAGTTAAAGCTTCCACATAGAAATTTGAGGGGGACAAAAGTCAACCCATGACACATGGATTTGAAGCTGAGAAATAATAGATTACTGACCTGCACAAAGCATATGAAACATCTTCTTAAAAATCATCTAGGATCTATAAAACAGTAAGCAATAATCAGACGGAGATCCAGAAAAAAAGCAGAAACCTTAAAAGTTAAGAAAAACTCTCTAGTTGGGCACAGTTGCTCATGCCTGTAATCCCAGCACTTTGGGAGGTGGAGGTATGAGGATTGCCTGAACGCAGGGGTTCAAGACCAGCCTAGGCAATTTGGTGAAACCTCTTCTCTACAATAAATCAAAAAATTAGCCTGGCATGGTGGTGCACACTGTAGTTCCAACTACTTGGAAGGCTAAGGCAGAAAAATCGCCTGATCCCAGAAGGCCGAGGCTGCGGTAGCAGTGATCATGTAACTGTGCTCCAGCTAGGGGGACAGAGTCAGATTCCAATGCAAAAAAAGAAAAAGAAAAGAAAAAGTTCTGAGAACAACTTCTGTCCTAGGAACTTTTCAGATTTAGAAGGAACCACTGAGATGCACTTTTAGCAATTTCATGGTACGAGGGAATAAGTCAAAATCTAGGTCCACTAAATATGGGAACCTAGGTAAAGCACTACTCTTTGTGCTGAGGTCTTGAAGGCTGCACACGTTGAGGAAGAAAAAAAAGGAAGTAAATGAGCCTTTTATAGAATCTGCAACTTGGTTTTGCCATCATCTAGTGGCACTAAATATCCCAGTCTTTGACTTTGGATAAAGATGGTGCTAGAGTGCTCTCACCTCCAGGATTCAGCAGAAGAAAAAGAAAATTTTCTCCACACAAAGTACCATCATTCTAGGTAATAAATAATTGATACAAATAATTATTTGGGTATAATATCTAGCACGCAGTAAAACATAATCAGGGACATGAGGAAACAAGATACTATGGATAAGGATAATTAGAAACAGCAGACAATAGACAAAAATAACAGATGGGTGACAGATACAGAACTGTTAGACACAGACTGTACAATTACTGCTAATGACATTGAAGGACATAAAAACCAAGTATGGAAGTTTCAGCAAGAAACAGACAAATATAAAACATGACAAAGCCAACTTGAGAAAACAAATACAATTTCCAGAGCTGAAAAATAAAATAACCAAAACTAGCAACTCAGTTGGCAGATACCTTTATCAGCAGCTGAAGAGAGAATCAGTGGATGGGAAGAATGTTCACAAGAAGTTATCTAAAATAAGACAGGAAGAGACCAAAGGGAGGACACTAAAAAAATTTGAGATCAAAAGGACAGAATGAGAAGGTTCATGTTTTGTTTATCAGAGTCTCCACAGAAGAGAAGACAGGAGCACAGAAGACTATGTATATAAAACCCAGCCTAGACAGATCATTGTTAAGCTGCAGAAAAATAAAGACAAAAACAAAATTTTATTTATTTATTTATTTATTTATTTATTTTTATGAACATGAAACAGTGAATCTTATATTAGGTCTTTTATGAATAACAGGTAAGCAAAAAAGATGATTTCAATAGAGAGATTCTGATGAGAAGTCATTAGATTTTAGAAACAAATTCAATGTGAAGCAGAAAAAACAGATTTGTTTTCAGATTTTAAAAGATTTATTTTTTTCCCAATAATTTCCTTGCCTAATTAAGCTAGGCACATATTGACACAAATAAGCACAACTTCCTCTTCCCTAGTTCTCTGACTCATAAAGCCTTAGAGTAATATATTTGTATGTTTCTTTCTTTTTTTTTTTTTTTTGAGTCGGAGTCTCACTCTGTTGCCCAGACTGGAGTGCAGTGGCCGCTCCTGGCCACCGCAGCCTCTGCTGGGCTCCAGTGATCCTTCCGCCTCAGCCTTCCAAGTAGCTGGAATTACAGGTGTGCTACCACACCCGGCTAATTTTTTTTTAATTTATTGTAGAGATGAGGTCTCACCAAGTTGCCCAGACGGATCTCGAACCAGCAGGCTCAGGCAATCCACTCACCTCAGCCTCCCAAGCGCGGGATTACAGGCTGAGCCACCGAGCCCAGCTTGTATGTTTCATTCAATGTAAATTAGAACCAAAAGTCTTTATCTGTATTGAAGGCCAAGAAAAGTACAATGTGTACATAAAAATATAAAATGAGTTTTTACAACAGTGAGATTTCAGAAAAGTATGTCTTATGAATATTACTGTATAATCTTTATTACAGTCATCATAGTTACCCTGTAACTACAAAAAAGAGGAAAACAAATAAAATATAGCCTATGGGGAGAAAGCTCATTAGAGACACCATTCCATAAATCACTCCACGGTATATAGTCATTGTCAATCTACAATCTACAGTAAGATAGGATAGGTTAACACTAGTTGTATGATAACACTTCATTCTGTGCACAACAGAAAGACAAAATTTTAAAGGAAATCAGAGAAAAATATTTTTTAAAACCAGTAGTTAGACTGACAGCTGACTTAACAGCAATAGTGAAAGGCAGAAAATAAGGGAATATATCCAATGTACCAAAAATAGATGCCTGACAACTCAGAATTCCATATCTATCTAGTGAGAATATTCTTCAACAATACATGCAAAATAATATTTTGGGCAAAAATTGAGAGTTCTGTATGAGCAAATCAATGCCAAAGGATGTTAAAAAGCATTCTAAAGGATGCTCTTCAGGTGGAAAGAAAAAATAAAGTAACTCAAAATCAAATGTTAGAGAATCAGGAAAGAATGAAGAACTATGTAAATGATAAATATGTGGCTAGATGTTAATGAAATCTGACCATATGAAACAATAATATATTGTGGATTTATAATTTGTATGTAAATATCTATAGATAGATTAAATAGATTAAAAAGTAAAACCCAACTAACTGCTGTTTATATGAAACCTACCAGAAGCAAAAGAAAATTAAGCATTTGAAAGTAAAACGATGGTATGATACATGCCATCCAAACACAAACAGAAAGAAATCTGCTATAGCTATATTCATATCAAACTAAATAGACTTAAAGTAGAACTTCTTTGTAATAATAAAGATAAAATTTATGAGGATGCTATAAAAATTTTCAGTTTTTATGCAAATAACATAACCTAAAAATATATATAGCAAAATTAACAGCATTACAAGGAGACATAGATAATTTCCAAAGTCACAGTGGGAGATCATAACATCTTTCTCTCAATAACTGATAGAGCTTCCAGAGCAAAAAGAATCAGAAAGAATATTAAAAAAAAACGAATAAAATAGCTAATAAACTTGATCCAATGGTCACCTATAGAATATTTCATCGAACACCTACAGAATGCACTTTTTTGTTTGCTAGCACACATAGAACATTTACAAATATGGACTATATACTGGGTCACAAAACAAGTCTCAACAAATTTCAAAAAATTAAAGTATTGCAAAATATATTTTTTAATTAAAAGGAAAATATTTCAAAAGTAATAACAAAAAAATCAGCAACCTCCTGTAATTAAAGATTAAGAAATTCCTTTTTAAATAACCTGTGGGTCCAAAAAGAAATCACAATAAAATTTACAAAATAATTTTTCCAACTTCTTATTTTGAAAAATTTTAAAACCATAGGGAATGTGAAGTGATATAGAAGCATTTGTTTACACTTTATTTAGATTAATGAATTATTAGCATTTTGCCATTCTATTGTTCTTTCTTTCTATGTGTATATGTCCCATTTAAAAGTAAATTGCAGATACCATGATACTTTACTGCATAGCCTATGAAAATAAAGACGCTTCCCTCCATAACCACAATATCATTATCAGCCAAGGAAATTTAATATTTACATAATACTATTTAATACTGAATATATTCAATTTGCTCTAATTGTCCCAGTAATATCCTTCATAGCTATTTTTATTTGTTTTTGTATTCAGGATCCAATGAAAGATCTTGCAATTTTTAGTTGTCATGGTTCTTCAGCTTCTTAAATCTAGAATAATCCTCTTTCCTTTTTTTCTGTAATGGTCTCTTTTGTTGTTGTTGTTGTTGAGTTGGAGTCTCACTCTGTCGCCCAGGCTGGAGTGCAGTGTCACGTTCCCAGCCACCGCAGCCTCGACCTGCTGGGCTCCGGCGATCCTTCCGCCTCAGGTTCCAAGTAGCCAGAACTACAGGCACGCACTACCATGCCCGGCTAGTTTTTGATTTATTGTAGAGACGAGGCTCACCAAGTTTCCCGGGCAGGTCTCAAACCTGCGGGCTTAGACAATCCACTCGCCTCGGCCTCTCAAAGTGCTGGAATTACAGGCTGAGCCACCGAGCCGGCCTGTAATGGTCTCTTATGACATTGACATTTTTGAAGAGTCTAGTCTGATTTTCTTATAGAATGCCCCATGTCTGGTTGTTTCCTCATTTTGAAATTTAGGTTTAACATTTTTGGTGAGGAAACTACATAATTCATGTTGCATACCTCCCACTATCTCACATCAGGAGACACATAATGTGTTAATCCCATTTTTGATGATGCTAAGTTTGATCACTACATTAAGTGAGACACCAGGCACTTTTCTCACTTTGTAATTAGTAAGTACTCTGTAGTGTGATAGTTTGAAATGATGTGAATATCCTGTTCTCAGATAACTTTTTACTCAGTGGTAGCAATTATTTTGAAATGTACAAAAAATACTACATATCAAAACATGGGGGATGCAACAAATGCAGTGCATAGAGGGGATTTTAGAGTCCTAAGTGCATATCTTAGATTCTGACAAAACTCTTAATATTAATGAGCTAAATATCCATTGCAATACGTCAGAAGCCAGGCTCGGTAGCTCAGCCTGTAATCCTGCGCTTTGGGAGGCCGAGGTGAGTGAATTGCCTGAGCCCGCAGGTTCGAGACCCACCCAGGAAACTTGGCGAGACCTCATCTCTGCAATAAATCAAAAAATTAGCCGGGCATGGTAGCATGCGCCTGTAGTTCCAGCTACTTAGAAGGCTGAGGCAGAAGGATCGCCGGAGCCCAGCAGGTCAAGGCTGTGGTGGCCAGGAGCATGCCACTGCACTCCAGTCTGAGTGACAGATTGAGACTCCAACTCAAAAAAACAAACAAACAAACAAACAAACAAAAAGCAATATGTCAGAAAAATGATAGAAAAAAACCCAAACGAAAGTATAAAAAAGAAGAAAAAATATTGAAATAGAAAATAAATATATATTATAGACGATGAACAAAGCCAAGACTTGAGTCTAACTGCAAGACTAAAAAACTGATAAACTTTTGATCAGACTAATCTTAACAAATGAAAGACAACACAAATTACCATAGTCAGGGCTGAAAAAAATCTTGTAGACATTAAAATGATAATAAATTGATATTATATATACCTTTATGCCTCCCCAAAAGAAAATTTAGATAAAATAGACAATCCCTATACAAAGACAGTTTATCAAAACTAACATGATAAGGAATAGAAAAGCTTAGTAGACAAGAACTACAAAATGAGTTTAATGCATAAATAAAAACCTTCCAATAAAGAAAATCTGGATTCACATGGCATCACTGATTAGTTTGATCAAATAATTAAGAAGGAAGTAGTTCTTAATCTTAAACTTCTCCAGAGAAAGGCAGAAGACACTTTAAACGCCCACTTATTATCTCATCCTCATAAAACCTAGATAGCAAGACTCCCCAGGGACAGAACAGGGCAGGTGTAAAAATCCTTAATGAGATATTAACAAAATATGGCACTCTATAGCCAAGTCGGCATTATAGTAGGAATACAAGTCTGATTTAATATTAGCAAATAAATCAATGCAATTTGCTGCAATAATCGATCAAAGGGGGGAATCATATGCTCATTTCAATAAATGCAAATAAAAACTTTATTTGTGCAATTTCTATTCACAATTTAATATTTTTAGCAAATTAGAAAGAGAGACTTTTTTCATCTAAGACAGAGTAACTACCAAAACCCTACAGCAAATATCATCCTTAAGGGCAAAATGTCAAACACTTTCTCTTAAATTAACTTTTTTGCTATTTATGAATTTCTCAAACATACACAAAGTGTAGAAATTTTAATAGTGAATACTCACATACCCATCACCTTGAAAGCATTCCCTCTGATATCAGAAGATATCTGTGCTTATATGATCTTTTCTATTCAACACTGTTTTGAAAACCCTGGTCAGTGCATACATCAAGAAAAAGGAAAAAAATTAAAAATAAGAATAAATAAAGAAAACTGTCAGGATATGCAGATTGTATGCATAATGAAATCCAAAATAATCTACAGGTAATCCATCTGAAATAAGAGAGTTTAGCAAAGTCCCTGGATATACAGTCAATACAAAAAATCAATTGCATTTCTATATGCCAGTATCTAAGGATAATGTCAACAAAATATGCACATAATCTTTACTGAAAAAATGCACAAAATTTTGTTGAAAGAAATTAAAGAAGACTTAGATAAATGGAGAGACTGTTTATCAAAATGTATCAGAAGACAACATATAAAGATGTTGGTTTTCCTCAAGTCTACAGATTCAATGCAATTGCAATAAAAATCCCAAGGTTTTTTGTTTCGCTTTGTTTGGTTTTATAAAACTTGACAAGTGGATTTAAAAATATATATGGAGGTCAGGCACAGTGACTCATACCTGTAATACCAGCACTTTGGGAGGCGGAGGGGAGAGGATTGCCTGAGCCTAGGGATTCGAGATCAGCCTGGGCAACATGGTGAGACCTCATCTCTGCAATAAATTTAAAAATGAGCTGGGCATGGCGGCACACACCTGTAGTTCCAGCTACCTGAAAGCTGAGGCGAGGGGATCACCTGAACCCAGAAGATCGAGGCTGTGGTGGCCTTAGGCATGCCACTGCACTCCAACCTGGGCAACAGAGAAAGACTGACTCAAACAATTTTTTAAATTTTTAAGTTTTTAAAATAAAAATATACATGGAACAGCAAAGGGTCAAATATAGGAAAGACCTTCCTACAGATCCCCCAGGCAGCTCAGGAATGGCACCACAGAACTGACCTCTGTTTGGATGCATTTTAAGACTGTTATTTAATTCTTTCCTCTTATCTTCCTTCTGTGTAATGACAAAAAGGATACAGAATGGGATCAGGATTAGTCCCAACCTGTCCCGTTACAACTCCAAAATTCAGTTTTATCTGTAAAAGAAAGAGACTGGTATAAAGGAACTCCAAGAGTTGTTTTAGCTGTAAACATCCTCTCATGCATTAATACAATTTACACTTACCATGCATTATGTATGTAGGAGACATAGTTCTAAGCACCTTGCACATGCTATCTCTTTTTTTCGTCTTCAGGATACACTAAGCATCTATCATTTTCCCACCACAGCTATAGGCACTGGGGATTAAGAATATCCAAGACATCCCCCTTATGCTCAAGGAATTCACCATCTATCCAAAGCTACAAAAATTTGTTTTCTCTCTTTCATATCTTTCCTTCTCCCTTCCTTTCTTTACTTCGGCTCTTTCTTCTCTCTCATCTTCCATATAGCTCAACATGTCAGGCTGTCAACACACGGCATGTTTTGCAATCAGACAAACAGTGGCACAGATGCAACCATGTATATATTCCTGGCCCACAGATGCCCCAGCTTGGCTTCATCAGCCTCAGCAGAAAGCATTTGGTAATTCTTTCTCAGAAATTCCAGAATGCATGAGCAGCCCGTGTATCCTCTGACAAGTGGTTAAAATAAGTTGTTCCAGGTCTTTTTTGGTGTGAAAGCCAGGACACTGTCTCCCCCACCCTTTCAACTCAGATGCACTTAATCCCAAAGGCTCCATCCTTACTCTCAACTATTTGGGATGTTTGACCAGAGGTTAAGTTGCCCATTAGAGATTCTTTGGTTTTTCATTGGGCAGTGATTCATTATCTTCTCTGAGCCAGTGGATCAGCCCTACTGGGACATTGGGACATGGATGGGCTGTGGGCTGCACTCTAAGAGGCTTAGATCTATATTGCCTGCTTAAAAGTAAAAATAAATCATTTGGCAGACTGCAAAGGCCGCACCCATATCTCTCATCATTCACCATTTCCCTGCATGCCAACCTCATACCCAAACCTGCATTTCTTTGTCTGAGGAACGCTTTTGCCCACAGTAGGCCCAAAATGAACCCATACCCTACTCTTCTTCAACCAGTGACTGTTGGGAGATGATGGATAAATACCCCAGCTCTCTCGCCTTTCAGTGAAAAAATTCAGAGGCATTAGATCCCAGTGTTCCCACTCAGAACTTGCTTGATAGTGTATCCTTTTTTTTGGCTTTTTTTTTTTTCCTTTTCCTCTCTCTTCCCCACCACTCACTACCAGTGTATCCTGGGATCACCCATGAATAAACTACTTGCACTTGAATTCTTGTGTCAGTCTTCTGGTGATGCCCAAATTAAGACAATCTGTAACTCAACTTAAAAAAAAAAAAGGATGATCAACAATAGCACAGGATCTCCTCAACCTTGGACTTTTACTGGTGGTTCAGGAGGCAATCAACAGTTTTAAATCTTCTGGATGTCAATAAAAGCAGCAGCAAATACCAATAAATTGGAAATTCTACTTGGTCACTTACTTGGTCTGGCCAGAATTTGTCCCAGCAGCCAAGTCCTACCATCTGGCCACATGGAAATGATAGTGGAGGAGAGGGAAAGTTGGATTCTGCCACTTATTCTTCTCTTGCATGATTTCTTACCTCCTTCTTCTTAAGATCATATTTTTTAAAATAAAAATAAAAATATTTTTAGAACATATCATTTTTTCTTACAATGATTAAATATACCCAAACAATTTGGTAATGGAAAACAGCAATTGAAAAAAGAAAGTAACGATAATTCTGGTTGTTCTAATGGCTCATCTGAAGCTCAATCACTACTAATTCTGAGTTAACATTTGACCCAAGGAATCAAAAGTCATTTAGGAAAAATCATTCTCATCAGAAAGTTTTTAAAAATATCTCTGTACTATTGTCCTTCAACTTGCTGCTCCAAATCTTTCAAGAAAATCCTAGTAGCAAAATGTGACTTTTTATACACTGAATGTGGAGAGGAAAGTAACAAGAGTTTGAGATGAAAGTGAGGTCCATTACATACCAACACTGTCCAACAGATATTTCTGTAATTATGGAATGTTCGAGAGTTATGCTATCTAATACAGTAGCCACTAGCTACATGTGGCTATTGAGTACTTGAAATGTGGGCAGTGCATTCAATATGTACTATAGTTATTTAAATAATTTATATACTGCATTATTGTATATGTTGTACAATATAGCTTTATAGTTGTATTATGATAATGATTATTCCAGTTCCAGTTTTTTTCTCCCATCCCCTTCTTTCTAGTGAAGCCTTAGCTTGAGCTCATTTGTCTGTCTTTGACCCAAGCTCTCCTTTCAGGATTGATTTTCTGTTCTTCTTCTCCAGATCTGCTCACTGTTCACCATCTCCCAGCTTTTGGGATCTATTGGTGGAGTTGCCTTCATAAAGGAAGTATCATACAGTCATCTACCTTCAAGCCAAACTCCTCTATAACCTCTTTTCTATTGACTCAACCTAGGGGCAGGGACATCAAAGAAAATATGGCTGCCTGTCTCAAATCTTACACTACCTACATAGTACTTCTTCCCTCTCATACCTGGGCTTCCTCTTCACTTGTAGAGGAGACCTTGATAAATCACTCCTTGTGAAGTAGTGAGGAAGATGCTGTCAGATATCTGAACATGTCTCCTTGGAGTCCTTTACCATCTACACCTGCCTCCCTCTGACCCACACACACCGGACACCTGCATCTCTATGTTGAAGAACAGTCCTCAGGCTGCCAGACGTGCCTGGACATCAATAATAAAGAGAGTCCTGATCCATTGATTATTATGATGGGGGGTCTGTAAATACTCTATCTCCCTTGTCCCCTGATGAGGACCTACACTATCCCTAAAGCAGTACTAAGCTCAAGTTACCTCTTCAAGACTTTGCTTAATACCTCACCCTTTTGGGAATTCTTCCCGTTTCTATTTCCATTCATTCGCTCTCTGCGTTTTGTTTTGTTTTGTTTTGTTTTGTTTTGTTTTGTTTTGTTTGAATACTCATGTCAGAGTCCACTACTGGGGAATCCAACTCAAAACAAGTACTTTTTAAAATAAAAAACTAAATCATAAAAACCACTAGTTTTTGTGGGGTTTTTTTTTTTTTTGGCAATCTCTCTTTTTTTAAAAATTGATTTTAAAGGAAACATTGGGTGAAAATTTTTTGTAATTAAACATTTAAAGACATTTTGAGCCTAGCAGAGCTGATCAGTTTTACCTTAAACACTTGAAAATATTTTTATCTTTCCAGTGGATGTGTTCATAAAGGTGCTCAACCCAGGCTGGGTGCGGTGGCTCACACCTATAATCCTAGCACTTTGGGAGGCTGAGGTGGGAGGATTGCCTGAGCCCGCAGATTCAAGACCAGCCCGGGCATCTTGGCGAGACCTTATCTCTACAATAAATCAAAAAATTAGCCGGGAGTGGTGGTGCGTGCCTGTACCTACTTGGAAGGCTGAGGTGGAAGGATAGCCTGAGCCCAGCAGGTCAAGGCTCCAGTGGTTGAGAGCATGCCACTGCCCTCCAGCCTGGGTGACAGAGTGAGACTCTGACTCAAAAAAAAAAAAAAAAAGTGTTCAACCCAAACATTTGAATCTATGACTCAGGGTCAGGCTTTCAAAATGTAAAAGAGAGGGATGCTTTTAGATTGAGCAAATATTTATTGTGGGTACACCATGTTTGAGGCAGTTGTGCTCGATGAAGAGATGAAAGTTAAAAAGGATACCCCACATTGCTCTCAATTTAACACAGTTTCAGATATGGAGTCTGATCATCACATTACTGCTGTGTCAAGCATACACAGTGATAGGGACTATTTTTTTCCTTTTATAATTTTTTATTTAAAGATGTGGGGTACAATTCAGGGTTAGGTATACAAATATTCATTATGCAGGTACCCTTGTTGGTGAGGTATGCCCCCCCTCCCCTGGCAGATTCCCACTACTGCCAATCCCACCCTCCTCCCCCAGCAGTTTCCCACTACCGCCAATCCTTTTCTTATAGTATTATGATAATTGTTGAAGGTCCACATATGAGTGAGAACATGTGATACTCAGTTCTTTGTTTCTATGATAGATCACTCAGTATTATAGACTCTAAGTCCATCCAAGTTGCTGTGACGTTCATAATTTTGTCCTTCTTTATGGCTGTGAAATATTCCATAGTGTATATGTACCACATTTTTTTTTATCCAGTCCTTTTTCGATGGGCAGTATGGTTGGTTCCATGTTTATGCTGTAATAAACATACATGTGCAGGTATCTTTTTCATAGAGTGATTTGAGTTCTTCTGGGTATATTCCCAGTAGGGGGATTGCGGGGTTGTATGCAAGGTCGGTTTTTAGATCTTTTAGGAGTCTCCAAACTGTTTTCCACAGAGGTTGTATTAGTTTACACTCCCATCAACAGTGTAGAAGTGTTCCCTTTTCCCTGCATCCTCTCCAGCATCTGTTGTTTTTGGAGTTATTGATGATGACCATCCTGACTGGAGTTAGGTGTTATCTCAGTGTGGCTTAAATTTGCATTTCTTTGATGGCTAGTGAGGCTGAGCAGTTTTTCATGTATCTGTTGGCTGCTTGTATGTCTTCTTTTGAGACTTGTCTATTCATATCTTTTGCCCAGTTTGTAACGGGGCTTGTTTTTTTTTCTTTTTGGCACGTTTGAGTTCCTTGTAGATCCTAGATGTTAGGCCTTTGTCAGACATACAGTTGGCAAATATTTTTTCCCAGTCTGTGGGTTGTCTTCCTGCTCTCTTGATGGTTTCTTTTGCTTTGCAGAAGCTTGTCAGTTTGATGAGGTCCCACTTGTCTATCTTATCTCTTATGGCATAGGCACTTGGGGTTTTGACTGGGAATTCTGCATGTGGTCAACCAGTTTTCCCAGCATCATTTACTGAATAGATTCTCCTCTCCCTGGTGGTTGGTGGTGAAGGCTTTGTTGAAGATGAGTTGGTTGAGAAATTGAGGTTTTGCTTCTGGAATCTCTATCCTGTTCCATTGATCTATATGCCTATTCTTATAACAATACCATACTGTTTTAATTATTGTAGCTTTATAATAAAATTTAAAGTCTGGGAGTGTGATACCTCCTGCTTTGTTTTTGTTTATTTGTTTGTTGTGTTCTGTTTGTTTGTTTTTGCTGAAGATTCTTTTGGCTATTTGTGGTTATTTATGCCTCCATATGAATTTCTGCATAGTCGTTTCCAGGTCTGAGAAGAATGCTGCTGGTAATTTAATGAGTATTGCATTAAATCTGTAGATTACCTTGGTAGGATGGACATCTTAACAATGTTGATTCTTCCAATCCATGAGCATGGAATATTTTTCCATTTGTTTGTGTCATCTTTGATTTATTTGAACAGTGTTTTGTAGTTTTCGCTGTAAAGGTCCTTCACATCTCTCGTTAGGAAGATGCCAAGGTATTTCATTTTTTTGTGGCTATTGTGAATGGGGTTGTGCTTTTTATTTTGGTTTCTGTTTGTTTATTTTTGATGTATAGAAATGCGACTGTCTTATGGACATTTATTTTATACCAACAGGGACTTTTAAAGATGGAATTAGGCTCTTCAAAATCTTTTTTTTATTCACTAAATGGCTATTTAATGACCTAGATTCTTTATCAAATAGTAACGTATGGAACAGCTTGTTTTCAGTTCTCAGCAGCTGCCAAAACCTGAATTTATCAAATCCAACAGATCACAGCCATTCAAGAGCTCTATTAATAGCAAGATAATTTTCAAGTCCACTGTACTGAGTAGCATTTTGTTTTTTGGTTAGGCATATAATACATTCCATATCTTGTCTTGTGAGTTGTGTTTTGAGGTTGCATTTTTAAAAATAAATCAGGCTTGTTTTAAATTAGGACAACAATAAATCCATCATAGCTTGGTATTTTGGCCTGGGATATTGTAGTACCGCAACTAATATCTAGATTTGTGGAAATCTAAATTAAAACACGCTTGTCTCTTTTATGTTCTTGCACTATGTTTCTTGGTGTTTATCAGGAATCACAGAAGTGAAAGGAAAAAATCAGTCCTGTGGCAAGAAAGCAAGTTGTGATGATCTCATGAACATATTATCAAATGTGGATTATGGTCTACTTGGGGGCATCTCAAATAAGGGGAAAGAACTGTACAAGAAAATACAACACGTTTTTCCTTTTTAAACCATTTATTAAGTCCGTATGTGTGGTGTGTGCGTGTGTGTGTGTATGTGTGTGTGTGTGTGTGTGTGTGTGTGTGTGTGTCATTTAACAAATTCTTCCCTACCATGAGGTCAAAAAGATCTTGTGAATGTTAATTTCATGTGTCAAGTTGGCTGGGCTGTGGTGCCCAGCTCTTTGGTCAAATAACCTATATAGATGTTGCTTTGAAGATATTGTTTTGGATGTGATTAACATTTACACCTGCAGACTTTGATAAAGCAGATTGCTTTCCATAAGGGGGGTGAGCCTTATCCAAACTGCTGAAGGCCTTAAGAGGAAAAAAAGACTAAGGTTCCCTAACGAGGAAGGAATTCTGCCTCCAGATTATTTTTGAATTCAAGACCACAACATCAACTCTTGCCCGAATTCCTAGCTGCTGGCCTGCTCTGAGGATTTCAGACTTGCCAGCCCCCACAACTGCATGAGCCAATTTCTTAAAGTAAGTCTCTCTCTCTCTCTCTCTCTCTCTGTGTGTGTGTGTGCGTGTGTGTGTGTGTAAATATATACACATACATATATAGATATAGATGCTTATGCATATCTCCTACTGGTTCTGTTTCTCTAGAAAACTCTGACTAATGTAAATATTTTCCTACATGGGCCTCTAAAAGTTAAGTTGAGGATTTCACAAGTTTTTAGTCCATCTGGAATTGACTTTGTAGATATATTTTTAATTTATTATTTCTTCAGTCACTTTCACATGTTTTGTGAGTAAGAAGAGGTAAATGTGTATATTTAGTATTCCTCTTAGACTAGACGTTTTGGTATCTTTTTAAAAACATATACTTCTAGTCTTTACTATAGAAATTCTGATTCAATAGATCTGAGGTGGGACCTAAGCACATAATTTTTTTTTAATTCAGATAATTATGAAGTTTATCATCTTAGAAGAAAATATAAATGAATATTTTTGTACCCTTTACAGGGGAATGTCTTAGAATGTTATTAAAGACAGAATCAATTCAGAAAAAAGCTTGAACTATTTGATCATGTTAAATAGTTTTATAAACTTCTTATTAAAGTTTTAAAATTCATATAGAAAGAGTCCAACCATAAAATTGTTAAACTGCTATGTAGCAAGCAACATCATAAAGTTAAAAATAGAATGACAAATTAGGAAAAACATGTAACATGTATGGCAAAAGATTAATATCCATATATAAAAAGCTCTTACCAGTAACACTGCAGAAGCAACAGAATAGAGCAAAAGAATGAGGACCCTGAGTTAGGGAATCTTAGTGTCTCAGTTGAGATAGCGCTTATAAACAAGATCCTGGCTGGCACATACTGAACCTCTGCCGCTGTTTTCTCATCTCTAAAATGGGAATAATAATAGTCTTACAGGGTCGTAGTAAATATTAAAATAGGTAATACCTAGTAAGGGCTTAGGTACATTGTGAGGCATCAATAAATATTAGCTTTTTAGTCAGAAGATTAATATACCAAAGAAAAATGGGCAGAGAACATAAATGGACAGTTCATTAAAGGCAAAAATAACAACCCAATACAAATGATGATGAAATGTTAAAAAGTGCCCTCACTGGTGACTAGAAAAATACAAAATAAAAGATGCTATTATTTTCATCATTATCATGGATCAGATTGGCAAATATGAAAAAGCTATACAACATCTAAGGTTGGAAAGGGTGATGGGAAACAGGAATTCCCTCATACTGCTCTTTGGCTTATCTTTAGTATGGTTGTAAAGATAAGCATTATCCTACCACTGTCCACTACTCCAGCTGCCCAGTTCTCTCCCACGAGACCTGGACCTCTCCACAGTCCAGCAACTAAAGGGTTACCTCCAGACTTCGTTCAACACTAAGGTCCGTATTCATTCTGTTGTTAAATATTTTGGATATCATCTCTGAATACAATATTTCTATGAAGTATTCTGACAATATGTCAGAGATTAAAATATATACACCAAGGAACCAATGATAAAAATGTATTAAACTGTATGTATATGGAAGTTTATCATAAAACTGGAAACGACCTAAAAGTCTTACAAGAGTTTTTGTCAAATATGTCATGGTAAACCCATACAGTGGAATATTATGCATACTTTAAAATGAGGTTAAAATGCTCCTGGTATGTAATTAATTTTTTAAAATTTACAAAACATCATGTTTGATATGATTTCTTTTGTCTGGGTGTATATTTTTCACATATTGGTATGTGCAATATATATATACATATATATGTATGTATCTTTTTTAACAGTATTTAGCTGTGGTGAATTGCAAAAAGTGGCCACAAGTTATTTGTATCTCCCTGTGACTGTATCTTTGGAATGTGACTTTGGCACTCCTCCCATTCAAAGATGAGGTCTGTGCTTTGACCTTCTGAATCTGTGCTTAGCCACAAAACTTGCTCGGACAAAGAGACATTAGCAGATGTAGTACTAGCAAAGGCCTGAAAAGGGCTTATGCTTTGGTGCTTTGCCTCTGTTGCTACACTTGGAACTGTGAGACCACAATGTGGCTGGGCCCCAGCTATCTTGCTGAAAAGGTCATGTAGAGAAAAACTGAGGTGCCCTAGCCAACTGTCATCTGTGAATGAGGCCGTCCTTGACTAAAACCATTCAGCCCCAGCCAAGCCTCAAGAAGACTGCAGAGGTACAGTGAGTCAAGTCCAAACTGCCAATCCACAGAACCATGAGCTAATAATTGATCTTTGTTTCAAGCCACTAAATTCTGGATGATTCTGTATATTATCTTGGGTGCTATGGTCTAAATGTTTGTGTCCCTCCAAAATTCATATGTTGACTTCTCATCCCCAATATAATGATATTAAGAGGTAGGGCCTTTGGGAGGTGATTAGGTCATGAGGGCAGAGCCCTCCTGAATGGAATTAGTGCCCTTACAAATAAAGCTCAGGGGAGCCCTTTTGCCCTTCCACCATGTGAGGACACAGAAGTTACCATCTATGAGAAGTAAGCTCTCACCTGATACTAAATCTGCTGGCATCATGATCTTAGATTGCCCAGTCTCCAGAACTGTGAGCAGTCAATTTCCATTGTTTATAAATTTCCAGTCTAAGATATTTTGTTATATTCTGAACAAACTAAGACATCAGAATAGCAGAATTTGGATATTTAAAAATTTAAAGGCAATTTTTTTACAACTCTGCATTTTCTAAACTTTTACCCAAAAAAGCATTACTTTTAAAATCAGAAAAAAAAGAATAGTTTTTTCTATTTAAAAACATTTTAAATTAGGAAAAAGAAAACCTCTATCTGACTTCAGCTGTTTAGCACCACACAGCTAGAGAAACAACAGATCTGTGGATGATTCCAAGGAGGCTGTTTCCTGAGTCTGTGCTTTTAACTGGCACGATACAGAGACAAAACCATAGTTAAGTCTAAAAGGTTATTTCTCAGTGTCTGAAAGTTATAGCTGTGAGGTATTCAGGATGCTCCCCAGTCTCTCTTGAGTTTCCTGACTTCACATGATTTCACTGAACAATAAAATCTTTGAGTGGATGTGGTGGAGAAGATGTGTTAGAACTCAAATGGTTCATTTTGCAGCTTTTTATCAATTCTTTAACAGGAATTTGTGGAAGGGAGTGGGAGGTTTAAATCTCTAACTAAAAGCAAGTTTGTCAATTAACAAGGTTCTTATAATTTATATTTTCCCTCTCCACCAAGGCCTACCAACTAGAGAGAGCTATTTATAAGGTTGTTTACCCCACATTTATTGTGCAAGAGGCATTTTTATACCACACTTCCAGAACAGTTCTGCACACACTGCAAAAAGCAAATACTCAACAAAAAGTGTAGATAATGATGATGATGTTCAGACAAACCCAGAAAGTTCTCAACATGGGATGGTGTGACTGTGTAGCTAAAACTATAATTGTAAAGTCAGATTATACCTGAGTTCAAATCCTGGTGCCACCATTTATAAGTCATGAGTCTCTGGGCAAGTTACTCTCTTGGTCCCTCTGATTTTTCCTGTGTCAAATAAAGATAAGAAGGTGGTTAGAAAGATAAAATGATATTATTCTTATCAAGAACTTGGCAAGAGATGCTACTCTCTGCCATCATCATAATCATCATCTCAACTTATCAATAAAAAGTTTTAAAACGTTGACTTCACCAAGTTGTAAATCATCTCTAAAGTTCAAAAGCAAAAATATAGGAGATGTTTACTATGGAAGACAGGACTGAGAATACGAAATTCTTGGTGACAATCTTGTGGTCATAATAGTATAAAATCAGTACATGATGGTGCTTTAGGCTGTCAAAAGGAATCAAGATTGATTATCCCATCTGGAGTCACCTGATGACCCTTGCCATTTCCTGAGAAAAATTACCCCCAAATTCTATTGTGACTTGGGGATGTGAGGTCAATCCAGCATGGCCACAGCCATAAATTGTCAATGCCTGAAGACAACAGAAAACAGGCCTGGGCCTGTTCTGCCTTTTTTGTTATTGTCTCCCACAGTCATAACTACCCAACATGATATGGTTTTTTTGCTTCCAACAGACAGAGTTGATATGTCCAGTCTTGGATGATAATTTGAAGTCTGCAACAGTTAAACTGTAAACAGGACAAAGTCGTGTTTTAAAAAATAACAAAAAAAAAAACCTGATTATGTTAAACATAAAAAAAAACCAAAGGACAGATCACAACTTTTACATTTCAGTAACAACTGCAATCTAATGAAAACCATATATGCTAGAATCCCTCTGTTTGGGGATTATAATTAAAGTTTTCCTTGACTAATCACCTTGCACACTTTCTTTAGGGGAAACTGTTTACATTTCACCATATCTTTGTAAATATAATACACCTCTATTATAAAATTCAATGGTGAATTTGATGAGTATTAAAGACTACACTAAGTCAGCTCATTTGGAGAGATAGTTTTGACAATGAATGGCTATGATGCCAGAAATACCTTTGGCAGATTGCTGCAGTAATGGACCCAATTTGGTCAGGCCTCCCTGTATTCAGGCCCTTGGGTAGTCTCCTTCTATATTGATTCTAGATTATTTAGCCATATAATTTGTTTGGCCATTGGACAATAGCAAATGTGATGCAAGCAAAGATTTGAAAAGCTCGTGCATATTGAGGCCATCTTGCTATTCTTGGGACTTTTGTTAAAGCTGCCACGTGAACAAGCCCATCCAGGGCTGCCTAATGGATGATGAGAGAGATCCATGGCTGGAACTCAAATGGCTGCCTCAGCTAACAGCCAGCCAATATCCCTGCTGACCCAACAGCTGCCTGCAGGCACATGAGTGTCAGCCGGCTGAGACCAGCAGAAGACTCATCTATCTGAGCCCAGCCCAAATTGCCAGACTACAGAATTGTTGCTACTGTTTTAAGCCACTAAGTTTTGGGTGTTTGTTACACAGTGAGAGCTAACTGATATAGAGTCAAAGTGAGCACAGAATTGTAGCAACAGCAGCAGAGCAGATGATGGATCCCATCAGAATGATTTTATTTATAAACAGTTGTGATTGGAATCGACATAAAGCAACAGGAAGTGAGAAAATACATGGTGGCCCATCCATCCACAGAAAAATAGTTATCAACATGGTCACTATGAAAATTGGAACAAACATAACCAGAGAGATAAGCCTTGGGCTATGAGCCAGAATTATTACTCAAGGGTATGAATATGAACTGACCCCTCACTACTCAGTGTTCGGGATCAATTGAGTAGACACTTGAAATGATGAGGACTTTAAGAATAGTGAGGGCCTCGAGTTCAGAGCCATCTAAAACTTTGTTTTCTACTTTGCATTTTATGTTTTGCATAAAGCTCCTGAAGTCTTTGGTTGGACCTGCTCAGTTGGCGCGTGAGACTGGCATTTGCTTCATTATGTTATTTTCCATCTACTTTTCCTAATTGTGCACTCTGCAAGATGTCCCTTAGAAAAAGGGTTCTGTGGTCACCTAAGTCACTGCCTACTTGTGATCCCTGTTGGAGTTTTATAGTATACCTTGGCATAGTAAAGGCCTGTTTGTCTTCATTTACTCCAGTGCTTCCAAAATGCATTTGATTATGGAACCTTTTTTGTGAGTAATGTATATTAGCATCTCAGAAACACTGTTTCTCAGAGCCAACTTTGAAAAAGCTTTTTAAATTTTCTTATAATGAAATATAGCTCACATATAGAAAAGTACATGAAGCACAAACATGTAGCATCATGAATTATTATGGAGCAAATACTCTTGTAACTACTACCCAAATCAAGAAAGAGAACGTTGCTAACTCCTCCCTGTGTATAC
The DNA here is from genome assembly GCF_000164805.1 of Carlito syrichta. Classification (NCBI taxonomy): domain Eukaryota; kingdom Metazoa; phylum Chordata; class Mammalia; order Primates; family Tarsiidae; genus Carlito; species Carlito syrichta. The sequence continues at coordinate 11,471 of NW_007079682.1, read as the reverse complement.
CTGGCCCATCACAAACCCCTCCGTCCTTCCTAGAAGTAACCATTTCCCTGATTCATGGTAATAAATTCCTTGTAGTGTTTTATTTTTTGCCACAGAGGTATGCATCCCTAAACTATGGACTGATTTTGTCTGTTTTCAAAAGCTTTCTAGATGAACTTATACAGTATTATTGCAGGAACATTAGGTATAAGTATCTTCAACTTTGACAGATAATGTCAAATTGTTTCCCAAATTCATGGTACCAATTGACACTCATACCAGTAAGTGCATGAGAGTTCCAGTTGCTCCACATTCTAGGTTATACTTGGTAATGTCAAACGTTTTAATTTTTGTCAATCTAGTATGTAGTGGAAATTTTAACTTGCATTTTTCTGATTAGCAATGAGTTTGGGCATATTTTATTAAGTTTATTGATCATTTAGGTATGTTTTTTGTATGATTTCCAAGTTTTTTGCTCTTTTTCTACAGATTTCTGTTTCTTTCTTAATTTGTAAGAATTCTTTATCTATTCTAGATAAATACCCTTTGTTGGGTACAAGAGTTAAAATGTCTGGCAGGGTCTTGCTCTGTCACCCAGGCTGGAGTGGTGTGATCATAGCTCACTGTACCCTCAAACTCCTGGACTCAAGGAGTACTCTTGCCTCAGCCTCCCAAGTAGTTAGGACTACAGGTGCACACCACCATGCTTGATTAATTTTTTTAACATTTTGTAGAGATAGAGTCTTGCTATGTTACCCAGGTTGGTCTCTAACTCCTGGCCTCAAGGGATCCTCCTGACTGCCTCCTGAAGTGCTGTGATTACAGGCATGAGGCACTGCATCCAGCCTTCTTCTTTCTCTTTATGGCTTGCTTTTTCTCTTTTTTAATGGTGTCTTTTGTTGAACAGAAGTTCTTCACTTAAATGTAATTAGATGTATCAATTATTTTCCTTTTATACTTAGCACTTTGTGTGTCTTCTTTAGTCACACCTACCTCTGTGTCCAGTGGTGCTCTAGAGAGCTGGACTTTGAGTGGTCAAGTCTTTGGTAACTGGTAATGGTGAAAGTCAAAAACTACAGACTCCAGGCAGCTGAAGAGAAAAGAAGGAGCCAGAGGAAAGGAGAAGGGTAGAGGGCTAGAAGAGGAACCATACAGATCAGCAGGAAGGCTACAGGAACTCTGTGGATGGATGGAGAGTATGATTGAATGTGGATTAAATGTCACTTTTGCCATCCAGTTATGAATGCATAGAAATGAAGTTGCAGTATCATCAAAAAGGAGAATCAGTTAGGAAGCTGTGTGGAGAAAGTGATGCACATATCAACATCTCAGAAGGGAATTGTGTTGAAAGAATTATCACTCTGGCTGAAACCACTAATTCCATCTTTAAATCCTTTGGTACAATTGTTGACAAACTGAAAGAGGACATCAGCACAATAGCACAGCGGCCAATAGATCCTGGTCATCCTGAGTCTAGTGGTCCCTGCTGGTGAATGTGGCTCTCTCATTGGAAATTGTGGTTGCAAAATCGAGGGAATATGAGAGTACAGGAGTTCAGGTCCAAGTGGCAGGGAATATGCTTACCAACTCAATTGAGCAAGCCATCACAGCTGCTGATATTTGTCAATCCATCATCTAGTGTGTCAAACAGGCCCATGTGGTCATATTATAGTGCTCCCAACCCCAAAGGTCATCCAGCTCTCTAGTCATCTTTAAAGGTGGTCAGGTCAGGTGCAGCACAGGCAACAACAGTGTGAGCTATGCCTCAGTCTAACCTGGCCGAAGACCCCTCTTGAGAGGCTGAAGCTATTCAAAAACAGCATGCCATTCTCCAGCCTTATTTGACCAAGATGCCTCAGTTGGCAAGACAAGTTTTATTGTCCTGTGTTGCATGGCAGCACCTGACTCAATGCCATTGCATCCACCCTCTGGAGGTGAGTGGATTGGGTAGGTTTGGATACACCTGCTAAGACTACTTGTAAATTCCCCATTCCAAGCATTTTAATTGGTTGCACAATGAAGTGGCAGGGTGTCAAAATCAATAAGGGCCACCAGATAACTGACGTGCAGGTCAGAGTTGCAAAGCCAATGAAAGGATCTACTGATAGGCAGGTTATAATAATTGGATATGCTATCAATATTATCCTGGTTCGATATCTAACTGTCAGACTTTCCTCAGAGATGAGTGTCAAGGAGAACAGCGAGAACAATGTAGGTTCATCCATAATCCTTTTTGGCTTGTTTACAATCCTTGATCCAACTGTGTCATTTTTGAACAGTCAGCAATTCCATGTTTTAAAAAGTCTGTAAATTTTCAGTTTCTTTACACATTATTAGCTACTCATGATTTTAAAATTATTTAAATTCCTTTCTCCATTCAGCTGTTAGTGCTGAGCCCCATATTTAGCTTTATGAGCCTCTCTTTGTTTTGTTTTATTTTTCTCATAAATGTTTTTGTTTGTCAGAGAACTGCAAAAGTGGAACATTAGTACAATTCATTTTAGTTCTATAATGTTAGAATTTTTTAAATTAAAAGATAGACTGGAAAAAATATTTTAGTTAGACAAGGTTTCCTTTATAGTTATATTTAATACTGTTTGCAATTACATGAAGCTTAGAATCCTGATATATTCTCACTCTGGGTTTCTGTTTGTTTTATTCTTTCATGAGAAATGCTACAAGAACAAGAACATTACATTCTACTGGTAGTGTCTGAAGAGCAACTTGTTGGAAGTCAAGAAACTGCTGTGTATTGGGTCGCTACTATATGCGAAGCACCTGTACTGAGTATGTTGACATACGTTATACAGTTAATTCTTTTAACATTTGTGGAAGGAGGTATCATTATTCCTTTTTTATAAGTGGGGGAACTTGAGGTTGGCTGAAGGAAAATAACTTGAGCAAGTTCACACAGGTAAACAACCAGTTAATGACAAAGGCAGGATTTAAACTCCAGGTTAAATCTAACCCCAGAGTTCATGAATTTTCACTGTGACTTGCTGCTTTCCTACAGGAGCAAGGGACTTGGGAAGTGCTATGGACTGAGGTGTGTTCCCTCAAAATTTGTATGTTGAAATCTTAACCACCAAGGTGATGGTATTAGAAGGTGGGTTTGGAGGTTATGTGGGTACCCTTATAAAAATGACCCCAGAGAGCTCCCTCACCCTTTCTGTTATGTGAGAACTGAGCAAAAAGATGACCGTTTATGAATCAGAAAGCAGGCCCTCACCACACTGAATATGCCGGCATTTTGATCTTGACCTCCCCAGCTTCCAGAACTGTGAGAAATCAATGTTTGTTGTTTGACTGCACAGTCTATGGTATTCTGTTATAGCAACCTGGACTGACTGAGACATCAAAGTTGTTCTATGAAAGGTAATTACATTGTTTCTCTTCTGTTGCATGATAATTGGTGACGAAAAATCTCTATATTAACCTTCTGTATTGATATGGGTTACCCTAGAAGCAGAACCTAAGACAAGGATTTGAGTGCAAATGATTCCTTTTGGTGATGGTTACAGGAAACATCGGTAGGGGAAGTGAGATAGATAGAGAAGGAAGCCAATACAGGGAACATTATCAAACACTGGGGACAAATAAAGCTCAACCCTGCTGGAGAGCTGCCAGGCCCATTGTTGCCCCATATCCCAGAGTTACCCTGATTAAGGAGTGAGGAATCTGGGTATTGATCCACCAACTCACGTTCCTCATTAGATGAGGGCTGTTTGGGAAGGATTAGTTCTTCAGCACTTTGGGCTTGCCCTGAAGACAAACCTAGATGCTCCTCTGGGTATAAAAGTTTCGCTGGCAAAGCATCACAGGAGTTTGCCATAAAGAGCTTTTGGCGTAGAGGTGGATAAAGAAGGGATATGGTAGAAAACCAGCGTCTGCTACACCCTCTACTAATAAAAGCCATTGAAAATTAGAAATAAACGTGAGTTCTAGTAAAGTAGAGCAGGCTATAGAAACATTTAAAATCCCTCCAAAGGGCTGTGCAATATAATATTTCTGAGACATTCACAATGGCACCTTCCTTCGAATCTAATTTGCTACACTAAGGAAGTGACACCCACCACACTACAGTTTAATAATTTAGCTATTATTCAAGAATGATCCTATTAAATGTCCATTCATTTTCTCCGCAGCAGTTCAGTCATTGGAATTCACTCACTGTGTCTTGTGACTATTTGTGATACCCTGAGAAGTATTATTTATGAGCATGTACAAAAAAAGATTTGATGAAGATTTCACATGCAACTTAATACTAAAGTCGTGATTTCCAAATCTGACTAGGAAATGGGCTGGGCTGGGCTTGATCTCAGACATTCTCTTATCGCTGTAGTGTTTCATCTCACTTTCCCATTCAAAAAACGGGGGAAGGGTGGAGAGTGGGATAGTATGTAGAGATTTTAAATACTGACAAAAAGAAGGGACTTTTATAAATGCTAATTGACCTAGATAATCCTTCTCAAAGACTAGCACTTTTAAAGCAGTCGAAACTGCTTTAAAATAGAAAAAAATGTAATAAATGGAGAGGAAGGAAGAGTTAACTATTTTTTTAAAAAAGGGACAGCCAAAATTAACTTGCACTGACTATAGAGGGTTGTGATGCTGGATAGATTCAGAAAGAGCAATCATCCAAAAGAAAAATACTACAAATCTGAAATAATTTTCAGTTTTTTTCATTTCCCTGTTTGATGATGTACAGCTAGAGCTCTGTTTTGAATAAATGCACTGCAATTTAATTCATTTGCTTTCATTAAAGTAGTTTTAGACCAAGGAATAAAAAAGATTACACACTTGTAAGCCTAGCACTTTGGGAGGATTGCTTAAGCCCAGGAGTTCGAGACCAGCCTAGGTAACATAGACCTCATCTGTACAAAAAATTAAAAAAATTTAAAATAAAATAGCCAGGCGTGGTGGCACGCACCTGTATTCCCAGTTACTCAAGAGGCTGAGGTAGAAAGATCACCTGAGACCAGGAGGACGAGGCTGCAGTGAGCTGTGATCATGCCACTGTACTCCTGCCTGGGTGACAGAGTGAGACTCCAATATTTTTTAAAAAGGTAAGAGTATACCCCCTCCTCTACATTGGAGAGATTAATCTCTGTCTCTGTCTCTCGCTCCTTCTCTAATTTACTTTCTAAATAAGCTTTATTTTCTAATCTAAAAAAAGAAGTAAGATTATTCTAACTAGATATCAAAGCGGTAACTCCTTTCCTAAACTCCTCCCCACACACATACATGTGCACACACACACATACCTTTTTAAAGATAATGTTTTCCTTTCTTAATGATGAAATAATTTTTAAAGAGTTGCAATGCTTGGTGTGAATTTCAGCCTTAGGATTTTTTTTGTTGTGGTTACTAAGGTTAGCCAAATTGCTCACTGATCAATCATAGCACTAATGATAGAATCAGACTGGCCTGCGTTAGAGTTCTGAATCTTCCACTTATCAATCTTAGTTTTCTTACTTGTAAAATGGAACTAATAGTGGTATATTCCTTTGTCAGCAACAGGAAAAAAAGTTTGTGCTTCAGTGGAAAACTATGCAACGCCCAGAGCAGGGGTATAAATTTTTTTCTATAAAAAAGTCAGATAGTAAATATTTTAGGCTTTGGAAGCTATGTAACCAGTGCTGCAACTACTCAAATCAATGAAAGCAGCCACAGACAATACACAAGTAAGTATGTCCAGTAAAACTTATTTACAGGGCTGGGCATGGTAGCTCATGCCTGTAATCCTTGTACTTTGGGAGATCAAGGCAGGGAGATTGCTTGAGGACAGGAGTTAGAAACCAGCCTAAGCAGCATAGTAAAACCCCTTCTAGAAAGGAAGGAAGGAAGGAAGGAAGGAAGGAAGGAAGGAAGGAAGGAAGGAAGGA
>NW_007079682.1:2832-5452 GCF_000164805.1 Carlito syrichta | reverse complement strand
TGCACTCCAGTCTGGGTGACAGAGTGAGACTCCAACTCAAAAAAAAAAAAAAAACTTTATTTGTAAAACAGGCAGTGGACTGCATTTGGCCAATGAGCAGTAGTTTAGAGCATACCTTTCTGGGTTATGATTCTAGCCTTTCATTGCCATTGAGTTATTTTACAATACTGTATTTGCAAAATAATCTATGTCCATAGACATGCAAATGCTGTCCAGTAGAGGTTCAAATGACTTATCTCCCTCATTGTGGAAGAGACCAGTTTTGCCTCAATTTGCACATTCATTTCAAATACTCCCGAATTATAAATGTGACTGTTCATTGGATTCTCCCTTTTCAATTGGTTGTAGCAGTTTGCCTGTTCCCTTATAAATGAGTTGTCTTTAACATTGTTAAGAAAAAAATTATTCTGACAATTGTTAAAATGGTAAGGAAGACTATTCAGAACTATTGCAACAGGTGACAAGATATCACAATAGGGGAAAGAGGTCAGGCTCAACTCTGAATACAACAAAGGTAGCTGAGTATTTATAACCAATGAACAGAATGAGGGGGGAATTAATGGATGGAAAATTACTAAAAGGAGACTTCAAGGGTAGGAGAATTCTTGCTAAATCTATTTGAGATTCATACTAAAAGCAGACTAGGGTGATCAGATATTAAGGGTAGAGGAATTCTTGCTAACCTGACTTAGTAATATTCTTGCTAAAAGAAGAGACTCTCTTCTTTCCTTTGAATAAATAAGTCCATTTCTCATTTGGTTGCCTTTTGTTTATTAGGAGTCAGCTGAATAATCTGTTAGATTTGGCATTAGGGCAGCCACTCGAGATGATGATTAGATGTTGGGCTTGAGCATTCAGAGTGGTCCACATAGCAGCAGCTCCAGGCATGAAAGTTGCCCATTGTCCAGCTTCAGATTGCAAGGCTTCTTTAAATCTGGGGGGAACGTCAGATAGACAACCTAGAGTTCTGGTAAGTATCTTGACGATCAGGTTTTAACTCACAGTGATGCCAAGTCAGAAGGGTGGAGGAAAAATTGGAAATGTTAACTTGGAAAGTTGTATCCAGATATTGGAAAAAAACTAGAAGAATTGAGAATTTGGTAAGGACTGACAAAATGTGCAAATTAGCAGGAACCACTTCAATGTACAGGTAAATAACAAGGCCTTAGAGATAATGAACAGGATTAGAATCTGATAACCTACAAGATGTGCTATAGTTTTCCATTGAAATACAAAATTTCTTTCTACAGTTACCCCCTTTTTGATTAAAGAATCAAATAAGTTTTTCTCATTTACAAAAGAAACCTGGCTGGGCACAGTGGCTCATACTTGTAATCCCAGCACTTTGAGAGGCCAAGGGAGGAGGATTGCTTGAGCCCAGGAGTTCAAGACTAGCCTGGGCAACATAGAGAGACCTTGTTCATCTCCACAAAAAAAAATTTTTAAATTAACCTGACATAGTGGCACATGCTTGTAGTCCTAGCTACTGGGGAGGCTGAGGTGGGAAGATTGCTTGAGCCCAGGAGTTTGAGGCTGCAGTGAGCTATGATCGTGCCACTGCACTCCACCCTGGGCAACAGAGCAAGACTTCAACTCAAAAAAAAAAAAAAGAAGAAGAAGAAAAAGAAGAAGTCTGGCCTCCTTAGATTTGGCTTTATTATTTATGTAAATGCAGCAGGAATAAAAATTGACTACATGGATCTGTTTTTCATAAGGAATCTCAGATTAGACTTTTTAAAGCTTATTGAGACTATGAAACTAAGCCAAGAACTCACTGTAGACTTTATCTGCAATACCTATAGATTTGGGTGAATTCCTTTCTTCTGAAGGGCCCTAAAATACCCTAAGGTTCCAGGGCCTACTAGGAAGTGGCATTTCTTACTCATCTATAAAACTGGGAAAACTGTAAGCCAGGTCCAAGGCTGGTTTTTCCAGGAGAATTTTGTAAGTGTTGGCTTCATAAAGTCAACCTTAGTTCCTTAAAGCTGTCTGGTCATATCTGATTCTATATATCATTTTCAAATGCAACATTCCATTCAAAGTCTTGATATAATTTTTACAATTATGTTCTGTTGCAAGGAAAACTGTTTTTTTTTTTTATCAAACTCATGCAAATAAGTATATTGTCATGGAAATGAGAATACTTAAGAGTTTCTGAATTCTGGAGAGATTAGGCAGAGAGAAAAGATAAATGTTTCATTTCTGTTTTCAAAGGTAAAATATAACATTTGACTTGAGAGTCTCTCTTTGTTGTCCAGGCTGGAGTGGAGTGGCATGATCATGGCTCACCACAGCCTTGACCTCCTGGGCTCAGGTGATCCTTCCACCTCAGCCTCCAAAGTAGCTGGTACTACAAATGTGCACCACCATGCCTGGCTAATTTTTTTTTCTTAGAGATGAAGTATCACTATGTTACCGAGGCTGGTCTTGAATTCTTGGGCTCAAGCAATTCTCCTGTCTTGGCCTCTCAAAATGCTGGAATTATAGACATGAGCCACTGTGCCCAGCCTAATAAATTGTTGAGTTATAGAAATCTTAAGTAAAAAGAGAGCCGGGCTCAGTGGCTCAGCCTGTAATCCCGCGCTTTGGGAGGCCGAGGTGAGTGAATTGCCTGAGTCCG
>NW_007079682.1:0-2739 GCF_000164805.1 Carlito syrichta | reverse complement strand
CTGGGCAACTTGGCGAGACCTCATCTCTACAATAAATCAAAAAAATTAGCCGGGCGTGGTAGCGCGCGCCTGTAGTTTCGGCTAGTTGGAAGGCTGAGGCGGAAGGATCGCCGGAGCCCAGCAGGTCGAGGCTGCGGTGGCCGGGAGCTGTCACTGCACTCCAGTGTGGGCAAATGAGTGAGACTCCAACTCAGAAAAAAGGGGACGGGGGAAGGATTCCTTATATTTAAAAAATAGAATGTTAAAGAACCAGTAATATTCCAAATAGAAATCATAAAAATCGTAACTATTCTTAGTCATCTTATTTAGTCCTATCTAATTAATTCTCACTCTGCTTGATCTTGGGTTAGCAGTTTTATGACCCCACTAGCTTCTGTAGTAGAATTCTGGAACTCCTTACTCAGTCTGGTGATACGGTCTCAAAGTTATTTTTTAAATGCCAAAAAAAAAAAATGCCATCAGAAGCCTGTACACCAGAGTACCTGTCATAGTCCTTTCCATGGGTCTATGAGACAATTGATTTTTGTTAAGGATAAGGCATGCTGGCCTGTCAGTGATTGCAAATGCTTTAAGCAAAAAATAAGAATAAAACTAAAACTATCTGTGAATGACAAAAGAATTAAAATGGCAGTGGTTAAATATCTGATGGAAATTCATTTGACAAGGAAATTTGGTTATTTCTGTGGCATACAACATTTAAAAATAAGAGCCAGAATCATGACTGATAACATTATAGCAGGACATATGGACAGTAAGGATATTGACAATTTTTTGGAAGTTTATACAATTTCTGAAATACTTATATTAATAATATTTACCCATACAAATGTTACCTAGGGATTATTAAGCACCTCCTCTTAATTGACAATGCTTTTAGCAATTCAGAATACTAAATAAATCTAATTATTTAAAAAATATTTTGCTTTTTACAAAGTGAAATAACAAATACTTTGGGATTTTCCCAGTGTCCTTTGGAAAAACTCAAGTTCTTCAAATCAAGATTTTATTTAGAATTTGATTTGGGAAGGCAAAGTTGTCAAAATGTCAAAGGTTTGAACACTTGTCTAAATAAGATTCTATGTCACTGTGAAACAAAATTTAGTTACCTATTTAACCAAAGCAACATTAAAGATTTCAAAAATAACTATAGGAGGTAGTGATTATAGAAAATCCTTAGCTCCTTTAAAAAGTGAAAATACTCAGTTCTCTTAAATAATCAAGAATATGATAAAGATTAACATAAAGCACAGAATATTTTTTACCTAAGTAGGTTACTTAAAAGATTTTTTAAAATCTTGTAATCTCTTATTGAGAATATACCATAATCCAATAATACTTTGTCATGTTTAACAGAGAGAAAACCAAACTGTATTAGTATACTTTTGATATTAAAGTTCATTTTTAAAAACCTTATAAATAAATCCATCTGCTCTTAGATGGCTTTGACCACATAATATTCCTTTTCCAAGATTCCTTTTCCACAAACTTTCTACAACTTGTTAACCCCTTTATCGAGGTATGATTGATACACAAAAAGCTGTATATATTTAATGTATACAACTTGATGAGTTTGGAGATAAGTATATACCCGAGAAACAATTATTACAATCTATGCCATAAACCTGTCACCTCCAAAATTTCCTCCCACCATCTATATTATCGTGAGCATGTGATAGGAACACATAAGAGCTTCCCTCTTAAAAACATTTTAAGCATACCGTAAAGTATTGTAAACTATAAGCACTATGCTGTACAGTAGCTCTCTCAGACCTAGTCTGTGTGTATAACTGAAATTGTGTACCCTCTAATCAATATCTTCCCATTTTCTCCTCCAACAAGCCCTGGTAACCACCAGTCTACACTCTGCCTCTATGAATTTGGGTAGTAAAGGCATTTAACAACATTAATTCTTCCAGCACCTGAACATGGAACATTTTTCCATTTATTTGTGTCTGTTTTGATTTTTTTCTATGTCTTGTAGTTTTCTGTGTGCAAGTCCTTCACCTCCTTGAATAGGTTTGTTCCTGAGTATTTTATTCTTTTTGGTGATAATGTAAACTGGATTAGTTTCTTAATTTTATTTATGCGTAGTTTCTTATTAGTATATAGAAATGCAGCTGATTTTTATATGTTGATTTTGTATTGTGCAACTCTACTGAATTTGTTTATTAGTTATAACAGGATTTTTTGGTGGAGTCTTTAGGGTTTTCCATGTATAAGATTGTGTAATTCTGCAAACAGAGATGGTTTTACTTCTTTCTTCCCAATTTGGATGCCTTTTATTTCTTTTTCCTGCCTAATTGTAAGACTTTTAGTACTATGTGAGTAGAAGTGATGAGAGTGGGCATCCTTGTCATTTTCCAGATCTGAGAGGAAAAGTTTTCAGTTTTTCACCATCGAATATGTTATCAGCTGTAGGCTTTTCATACATGGTCTTTATTATATTAGGTAATTTCTTCCATATTAATTTATTCAGTTTTTTTATCATAAAAGAGTGTTGACTTTTGGCCGAATGTTTTTTCAACACCTGTTGAAATGATTGTGAAATTCTTTAATTCTGTTAATGTGGTGTATCATTATTGATTGATTTGCATTTATTGAACTATCCTTTTATTCCAGGGATAAGTCTCATTTGATCATGATGTATGATCCATTTAATGTGCTGTTGAATTCAGTTTGGTAATTTTTTTTTATTAATCAATATTTTTTATTATGGTTTTGTGGGGTACAGTTAAGGGT
>NW_007079681.1:263758-331299 GCF_000164805.1 Carlito syrichta | reverse complement strand
TTGTTTGATCTTGCCTCGTGTCCTCCAGGAACCTCCTCCCTTGCTTCACACCCCTGCCTGTGACTCCTCAAAGTGAAAGGGTACTGATTTGGTCCCATGGCCCCAGCACAGGGCCCAGCACTGGTCCACACTGAACACCGAAGAAGGAATGGGAATCCCCCATCCACACATACTGAACTCTTGCCCCTCCTTGGAACACCTCCTGCAGCCGGGACCCACCCCAGTGTTTAGGGAACAGAAGTTTCTCAAAGTATGTGTGTCTGTGTATATCCTAAGAAAGGGCAATCGTTTTTGCAAGGTTTATAGAATGCTAGTCTCAAGCAGCCTAGACAAATTATTCTCTCCACTTAGCAGATGTGTAAGCTGAGGCCTAGAGAGAAGGGCCTGCCTCACATTCTCACAGCATTTTACTGAAAGAGCCAAAATGAGACCTTCATGCAACCTGCGTATAGCAGGTCCCGGATTTGAAGCTGGGTCAGAGCCCCGCCCTTTCTGCTGCTGCTGGTCTCTGGAGCGTTTGATAACCGGTGGCTTGGCAGACAGACGGTGGAGGCGTATTACGACTTCTCTCATCAGTACTGAGCGTTCACAGGCCTGGCTCCTCTCCTCCCACCCTGGGCCACCTGGAGGTGCGCCTTCCAATCCAGTCTTCTCTGGCGGCTGCCCAGGACCAAGGCAGAGCGGACGGAGGTCCCCACAGTGTTGGAGGGCCTGTGAGACCCTCCCCCTCCCTGCAAATTGGTAATTGCTGTGTGGTCAGACCAGAGGAATTAGACGGGCCCTCTAGGAATTTCATACTGATTTTGCAAATGAAAATGGAGACTTGCCTTTTGAAGTCTAGGCAGCTGTGTCAGCAGGGCAGGTCTGAGACTGCAGGAAAAGTAAAAATGACATGCTTCAATCCTATGGAAGCAACTGCTTAAATAACGATAATAGCAATGATGGTGATTAAGGCCACCGCTGACAGATGACCTGTGTGACCATTGTCCCTCCATGGGTCTCAATTGACTTGTCTCTGATTCCTCCTCCATTTCACCATCTGCAGCAGCTTGTCCATGGTCTGAAGATCAGGTAGAGAAGGGTTGTGTATGCCAGTGGGGCTGAGGCTGGAGACCACGGTGTGAGACTAAAGACCCTTGACCTCTGGGTCTCCTCCAGGCCTGACTCCTGACCATCTCTGAACACCCCATGCACTCCCTCTGCAGGGAACACCCTCAGTTCTGCTCACCCTTATTCCTCCACTCATTCCCAAGCTGGGGCAGAAACCCTCTCTGAGGCCCCAAACCCCTGTGTTTAACTTTTATCATTAACCTACCATGTTATAACTACCTGTTCCTCTGTCCATCTCCTCTGTGGCCTCAGAGCTTTATAACTGCAAATAACTCCATCTAGGGGATTCTCCAGGACTCTCCAATACCACTTACTGTTTTTCCTCCTTGCTCAGAGTGTATTTGGTTTAAAAGATCAGAGGTGGGTTTTTTGGGGCGGGGGGAAGATTCACAGCAGGAGCAGCAGGGCAAGCTTGATGGGTTCAGCCCAGGCGGAACTAAGGCCTGAGTGAGGAGCCCCCAGCACTGGTCACTTACTTCTCTGAGCCTTGGGTTTTCCGTCTGCAAAATGGGATCATTAATGCTGCCCTCACAGGACTGCCCTCACAGGTCTGTTATGATGAGTAAATGAGCTTTCATAGGCAAAGTGTCTGGACTGGTGCATGTAATGTTCTAAACGTTGGGCTCCTTGAATAGGCCTTCCAGAGCTGAGAGGGATTCCCATACCCTCCTATTTCGGCAGGGACCCTGTGACCCAGAGAACCAGTCCCACAATTGGCCTGGGTCAGAGTCTGCAGCACCAGAATCCAGGTCTCTGGCCTTCCTTTGGCTTATCTGCACTGAAAACTGAAAGCCAAAGGACCCCTCTACCCACTCACAGGGAAGACCCCACATAGACCCTTTCCTGGAGTCCCCAAGCCTCTGGGCTGGCCCCAGCCAGTCCCAGCCATCAACATCCCTACCCGGCAGAATGCTAATCTCATCATGTGGGCGGCTCTGGATTTATGAGCATTTCCTGGCATGACTTGAAGGACAGAGGAGGAACCCTGGGATCTTTAAGGGTGGTCTTTGGGTGGAGAAACTAAGCATTTAGAGAAAAGGAGGAAAGAAAGCTAGGGTGAGTCAGGCCTCCTGATGCCCATCCAGGAAAACACCGAGGGCTTAGCCAACTCACCCTGCAGGGCAGATGGGGTTATGACTAGCACCACTGGGTTCATCCAGCAGGCCACTATGGGGCACAGGACATCTGTGCTCAAGGCCAAGTCTGTGGTTCTCTGAATCCACAGTCTGGGTATTAGGATGTGATGGGGGGGAGTGAAGAGGGCAGAGCTGCCTTCATTTTCAGTCCCTGCCTCCCTTGATTCCATCCACACAGCTTATCCATCACCTCTCTGCTCAGACTCCCCAAGACTTCCTATCTCACTCAGGAAGCCAAAGGCCTCTGAAGCCCACAGGGCCCTGCAGGAGCTGTCCCGCTGCCCCCCTCACCGTGACCTCTCTGCCTTGTGCTGGAAATTTCTTCTCTTGCCTCTCCGGATCCTCCGCTCCTTGCCCTGCTCTGGGCTGACCCAGTATCACCTGTCTCACCCCCTTAGCCTCATCTCAGTGACAGTACTGGCAGGAAGTGGGTGGGCAGAAGGGGAAGGAAGCTGAAATAGTTATTACCACCATTCTACTCCTGGGTGCCACCATGGTCCAGGCCTTGGTCAACAGTAGCTGTGCTCCCTCTCAAGCCTGACCAGAGTTTGGGTCCCTGCTTCTTCCATTTCCCTAAAAGTTTAGGAGCAGAAAAGCTACCCCTCTCTCCCTCCTTCCCCTTCCGCCCTCCCCTTCCACAGCTTTGTGAATATTCCATCTGTGGTCTTCCATCACTCCTTCAGTTGAACTTACTTCATTGGAACTCACTTTCCCAGTACTGCTTCTTACTGGGTCCCTGCCTAAGTCAGGGCTTCCCCCTCACTCATTCCTCCACAGCCTCACTGGCCTTCTTCCTACTCCTCAAACCCATCCATCCTACTCCTGCCTCAGGGCCTTTGCACTTACTGTTCCTTCTGCACAGATTGTTCTTTCAGATACTTACATGACTGTTTCCCTCATCTCTTTCCAATCTTTTCTCCAAAGTCGTGTCTTATTGTGGCCTTGCCTGGACTTCTTATCTGAAATGTCTGGCATGGTGGTATGCACCCATAGTCCCAGCTGCTTGGGAGACTGAGGCAGGAGGACCTCTTGAAGCCAGGAGTTCAAGACTACAATGAGCTACAATCGCACCGTTGCACTCCAGCCTGAGTGACAGGGTAAAGCCCTGTCTCTAAAAAAAGATTAAAAAATAGGCCACACTTGGTGGCTCAGCCTATAATCCCAGCACTTTGGGAGGCCAAGGCGAGTGGATTGCCTGAATCCGCAGGTTCAAGACCAGCCCTGGCAACTTGGAGACACCTCATCTCTACAATACATCAAAAACTAGCGGGACGTGGTAGCATGCACATGTAGTTCTGGCTATTTGGAAGGCTGAGGCAGAAAGATCACCGGAGCCCACCAGGTTGATGCTGGAGTGACTGTGAGCATGCCACTGCACTACAGCCTGGGCGAGAGAGTAAGACTCCAACTCAAAAAAAAAAAAATAGTAATAATAAAATGTCAGCCCTCAACACATGCACTCCCTATGTTCTTCTTTGCCTTATTTTCTCCTTAGCAACTATCACTTTCTAACATACTAAATCATTTGCTTGTTTTTTTTTTCTATTGCCACCTTTCCCCTGCTGTAATGAAAGCTGTGTTACGGCAGGGATCTTTATTGTTGTGCTCACTGTACCTCCAGGACCTGGAACAGCGTCTGCTGCTTACGTGCGAATCAGTATTTGTTCAATGAATGTGTAAATTAGTTCTTTTCCCCATGTGGTTAAGCCCAGACTCTGGGGTTCCTAGTGAAGTGTCCGCTGGTGCCTGGATCTCTGGTCCCCACTCGTAGCCTAGAGCCAGGCCCCGCTCCAGGAAACCTTGCGTTTATTTGGATGTCTTCTGCTCAGTAGCCCAGTGTCCGGAGACAGGATTTTGTGCCGGAGGCCTGAGAGCTCAGAATCCCGAGCAGGAAATAGGGAAGTAGTCGGCATGGCTTTGGTGCTATGGATGGGGCACGGAGGATAAATAAATAAAACTCAGCCGGAAGCTGGCAGGTTTTAACCTTTGAGGAAATGTCCCCTAGGCTGGAGAAAGCTTCCTGTGAAGGGAGCTGCCCTCTACCCTGCCTGGGTGCTGAGAGATTAGTCTGGCCCAGGGTCCAGGAGACACAGCTCTTCCCAACTGTGGGCATGGGAGGTACTGGGTTCTGGCAGGGAATAGCTCAGGATGGGGGTCCTGGGATAGTTGACTCACTTGGCTGTTTGTTCATCTGTTCACTCTACAAGTATTTTTCAAGCATCCGCTATCTGCGTGATAGGCACATACTATGCTCTCTCTGGGGAAACAGTCAAGACCAAGACAGAAGACTTGCCTGCCCTCAGAACATTCCCTGTCAAGCAGGAAGGATGGGTGTCAGGCAGTTAAGAGTATGAGGAGTGTCATGGCCTGGGAGGTGTCGGGTGCTTTGGGGGCACCTGGCAGGGGACCTGCCCAGTCTATGGCTCAGGAAATGTCTGAAGGAAGGAGCCAGATGCAAGGAGGAGAGTGAAAGAGGGCTCCAGATCAAGGGGGTACATAGGGGAAGATCCCAAGACTGGATATAGTGGAAACAGAGTGAGAGGCCACGAACCAGGGGAACCTTGGCAAGGGTGACCTCTTTCCTTTCCTCACAGGGCAACTCTGACAGCACCCTCTGCCTAAGGTTCTTAGGCCCCTCTTACTTCCCAGCTGACCACTCAGAATCTGGGCCTGAAAGACCAGCCCCTACTCTTCTGTTTATGTCTGTCCTTCCTGTCAGTGGTTGGGTGGAGGTGGCTTGGTGAGTCAGGTCTAGATGTAGCAGAAAGGACCCAGGACCTGCCAGCTAGGCCTGAGTTTCGATCTCAGCTCCAATTCTTCAATGTGGGACTTCGTGAAAGCAACTTGACCATCTTCAAGGCCTCAGTTTCCTGGTTTGTCATATGGGAATAACAGTCTCTATCTGAAAAGATTAAGGCATGAGATAGTTTTCCAGCATCTTTGCAACAGCTGTGTGATCTGGTATGTTCATTAACTATGATCTTGTTTTCCATTATTCTCCTCCTTAGAAGACCCTGGCCTCTACTTCTCTTCACATGCCCAGGGCCTTTGCACCTGCTGGTCCCTCTTCCCTCATCACTCTCCATCCCCTTGCCTGCTTTATTTTCTTTCTGTAATACATACTGTATTTGTTTTCCAGAAAAACAGAACCAACAGAATGCATGTATGCATTTGGATAGCTAGGGGGAGAGAGAGAGAGATTAGATAGATAGATAGATAGATAGATAGATAGATAGATAGATAAACAGATTTATTTCAAGGAATTGACTCATACACTGCATAGGTGGGGTTGGTTGGAAGTTCAGGGAAAAGTTGATGCTGCCGTTCAAGTTCAAAGGTAGTCTGCTAGGAGAATTCCCCCTTCTTTGAAAGAGGTCGACTGTTTCTATTAAGGCTTTCTATGATCGGGTGAGTCCCACATTATGGAGCACCCACATTATGCATTTTTAAGACTCTGCTGACTTAAATGTCAGTCTCATCTAAAAAGTACTTTCGTGGAAACATCTAAAAAATGTTTGGTCAAATATCTGGGTAAGGTGGCCTAGCCAGGTTAACATATAAAATTAATCCCCATGAGTCCACCCTTTGTCAACTGGGCACCCATACACATCTCCTTAAATCACACTTAATCTCCAAATAAGGACAATGACATGGTCATAGTTCCACCTACCATGATGCAACTATCCTGTGTGCAACCAAAAGCACACTAGTCCTTTCTTCAGAAAAGAATACAAAGTCTGTGGGTGGCATTTATTCTTCTCCTTGATATCCTGTGACTTAAATACTTTGATATAAAGTCAGTACGTCTTATGTTACATAATAAGGGGATAGGTAGGGAAGAAAACAAAGATATTTGAGATATAAACATACACACACACATATTTATAACAAAAGAAGGAGGAATACTCGTAATGGTTCCTGTTTCTGTAACTGGTCACATGGATGTAGCTGGTATTTATAACCACCTTCTTCTTCTACTACTCATTCTGTATTTCTGTTGCCTTCAGCAACAACCTCACCTGGTCATGGTTCTTAACCTGGCTGAGTGTCCCAGACCTTTATTCCTAAAGGCTTTGGGCCATCTTTAGTAGTTCTGACTGAACTGGGTTGTTGTTGTTTTCCATTGACTTTAATCTCAGGGTATGGTAATACTAAAAGATGCCCTAAAAGATCTCCTGTGTTCCAGACACACCCAACTTACTTCCATTGGAGTAGCAGTCTAATAGGACCAATCACTCCACCCAGCACAGTGACCCCCTTCTTTGCCTGTTGACTCAGAGGCCCGAGGACTGCAACGCCGCTGGGTGGCAGTCTCAACTTCTAGTTCAAAGGAGTCATTGTTGTATCTCTAACATGCTGCATAAAAATACTATTACTAATAATTTGTTTCTTTTCTGTTTACCTTTCTAGCAGGTAAGTTGTGTGAGGGCAGGGATGTGTGTCTGTTTTGTCCCTGGTTAACTGCCCAGCATCTAGAACAGTGCCTGGCACATGGCGGGTGCTCAGTAAGTTGGGCCACGAGGACTGAGTTCTTTACTG
This sequence comes from Carlito syrichta, assembly GCF_000164805.1. NCBI lineage: Eukaryota > Metazoa > Chordata > Mammalia > Primates > Tarsiidae > Carlito > Carlito syrichta. The sequence goes on along the minus strand of NW_007079681.1, from coordinate 324,514 downwards.
TAATTCCCCTGGGCTTCAGGATGGGTTAGCAGACCTCCACCCTAAAAGCTAGACCTGTCACAAGGGGTCTGGTCCAAACCTCCTTCTTGACCCAGGGGATCCTGTTGCTTTCTCTTGCACAGTGCCATTGCTGGACATCAGGTGAACACAAGCCTCAGTGTTCATTGTTCCAGCCCATCCAGGACTGTTTACTAGATTTCTCTGGAACAATAAACCTGTCCCCACCCTCCTGGCGCCTGCCTCACTCCATCCTAGGGCCCTGTTTGAAGACGTGTTTGAATTTCGGTCCTTCACTCGGCAGATGCCGCAGGCCACCTTGTGCCCGGTGAGCCCCAGTGAGGGGCCCCCGGTGAGCTCTCAGTGGCTGCCCTCCACACAGCCATCACGGGGAGAGAGGCAGCACTAGCCTCCGCCCAATGTTTGTTATTCCATGTCAAAGTCTTATCATAAACATTATCCTAGAGTGGGCCACCGAGGCTATGTGCAAAGAAGGTTTGTTATTCTAAGGTGGCCAGGCGCAGAAAGCATTGAGGCCTAGGAGTCTGAACAGCGCAGTCTGAACAGCGCCAGGCTTGGGAGTTCAGAGGGGTAGGTGGGAGTCAGGGCCAGCACTTCATTAGAAAGCCTGTGTGCTTATCACCCCACCTGTGTACTGACCAGTTGCCTTGAAGACGGGCTTCGCACAGATGGAAACCAAGTCCAGTTAGTCTACCAGCTCAGATGTCTGCAGAGAAGACACTAACGCTGATATTTGTTGGAAGGAAGGAAGGAAGGAAGGAAGGAAAGAAAGAAAGAAAGAAAGAAAGAAAGAAAGAAAGAAAGAAAGAAAGAAAGAAAGAAAGAAAGAAAGAAAGAAAGAGGGAAAGAAAGAAGCTTCTCTCTTTTGGGAGCACTGAGAATGCTCATGAAGAATGTAATTCCAAACCCCAGCTCTGTCATTTGTTGAATGGAAAGGAAGGAAGGAAAGAAGGAAAAGAAAGAAAGAAGGAAGGAAGGAAGGAAGGAAGGAAGGAAGGAAAGAAAGAAAGAAAGAAAGAAAGAAAGAAAGAAAGAAAGAAAGAAAGAAAGAGAAGGAAAGGAAAGAAACTTCCCTCTTTTGGAAGCACTGAGAATGCTCATGAAGAATGTAATTCCAAACCCCAGCTCTGTCATTTGTTGAATGGAAGGAAGGAAGGAAGGAAGGAAGGAAGGAAGGAAGGAAGGAAAGAAAGAAAGGAAGAAAGAGGGAAAGAAAGAAACTTCCCTCTTTTGGAAGCACTGAGAATGCTCATGAAGAATGTGATTCCAACCCCAGCTCTGTCCTTTACCAGTTGCATGGCCTTGTGCCCATCACTCTCCTCTGCTTCTTTGGTTTCCCATCTGTGAACAGAGACACCATCCTTGCTGACCCTCTCCTGGAGACAGCACGCTACCAAAGGGTAGTGGGTAACTAAGAGGATGCATTCCAGGGTGGCCCAAATGCCTGGTCTACCCCTCTCCAGCTTTATCCCCGTTGGTGAGGTACTTAATGTCACTTTGCTGCAGTTTTTAAAAAATCGATTAAATGGAATTGATAATAGACTTAGCTTAGAGTTGCTGTAAAGATTAAATACATTAACATGAGCTCAGAAATTTCCTGACACATAGTAAGTGCTCAATAAACACAATACTCCTAGTAATGGAGAGGTGAAGACTTCTTTATAAATTGTGCAAGAAGGGTACAGGACGAGAGGTGTAGGCGAGAGAGCACATGATTCAGGATCTGTCCTTCCCTCGCAGTGGCTCCTGTGTCTGCTATTGGACACATGGGACTCAACAGTGATCAGAGAGTCAGGGATCAGGACTTATCCCACTTCAGTGGGATAAGTGTCCAGAGCAAGGGAAACGCAGGGGTCTGCTGGAGGCATCAAACCCTATCTGGGTGGGAGGATTCAGGGATGACAAGCCCCACCACATTCCTACTGTGACACACAGAAATGCCTCATAAATGATCTAACCTCAGTTTTACATCTTAGTAATAGACTATTTATAATGGGCTTACTCATAACAGACCAACAGTAAATAGTCACTGAATACTTCTGGCTTTTTCACAAGACTCCAGAAGGAAAATAAGTGCAACAATGAGTGTGGATCAAAGTGGACTGTACCTGTGGACGTCTGGGAATCCTGCTGTGTGGTCCAGGGCACTGCAAAGGGTCCTGGGTTAGGGATCAGGAGGCTTGGAGTTGAGCCCACTCTGCCCCTAGTTCACTGTGTGGTCTTGGGCAAGCCCCACCCTACCTACTCCGGACTCCTCCCTTTTATGTGATGAGGTTATAGGATGAGAACAGTGGTTCTCAAACTAGGCTCCAAGGTATCCACTGGTTCCACAGAAAGGCCTTGGGAGTCCTGCTGTGGGGTAACATTGAGCTGGTGGGAATTCAGGCTTCAGCCTGCCTCCCTTACAACAACCAGGGAAGTTTCCGTTTTTATCTGCTCTACATTTTGGGTTCCAAGTAAGGTTCCTTTGAAAAACAACAGCAAAAACGGATTCCATGGCTAAAAAAGGCTTGAAAAGCCTTTGGACCAGATGCCCTCTGGGGGCCCTTTCACCTCTAATTTGGGAAGGCCTGGGTCTATTTTCTTCTCAGTTCAATTTAACAAACATGTATCCAGCACTTACTACATGCCAAGACTGTTTTAGCACCCTGCAGATTCTGAAGTACTTAGTTCAGGAGAACACCTCCCAGCTCCGTGAGGACCACATTATTGCAGAAGAGATTCTGTGAGTCAGGCGAGGTCCAGGGGGGCCATTTCCCTTCCAGCTAGTCTTCTGGGCGCCTGGGCCAATGACCTCACCACAGGTCAGGTGTTGCCTTGGCCGAGCTGACTCTGAGAAGCAGCAGGGCAGGTGTGTGCAGCAGCTAGGCGTGGTCTCAGGAAGTCTGTGTGTCCCGGGCCCCCGGAGCGGGAGAGCGGATCAGCTCGACACGGACACTTTCCTCCGAGGCATGTGCCGTATGGGAGGAAGTGCCTGTTGCCTTAGCAATGTCCACAGCAACAAGGCCACTGCCTCCTGTGATCCATCCCCAGCCACCATGCTGCCATCGACACCCTGCACCAGATGGCGCCAGATCGAATTTCAGTGGTGGCGGCCAGAGCCTAGAGGCCTGGAGAAGGCCCAGAGGTGGGGTGGGGGGCTCTGACCTCATCTCCAGCCAGCTCATTATGGGGAGCAGCCTGGGCTGCATCCAGCGCACTCCAGCTCCCCTGCCCAGCCACGAGCAAAAATGGGAGGGGATGGGGGTGATCTCATGAGCACAAGCTTGGCCCCGTCGCCCATGTCAATATTTTGGCTGAGCAGTGCATACCTGTTTCATGAGCTTTTTTGTTCTTGAACCAAGTGACTGCTGCCACTTGGCAGGATCTTCTGCCATGTGGTGGTGGTGTGCCTCAAAATGCAGAGTGCCCAAGTTCTAGGGGCTTATCTTTAGGGCTTACTGAGCAGCCTTGAACTATGAAATGACCATAGCAGGTGTCAAAGAAATAAAGGCTGAGGCGATACCCTCTCTTTACAAGGCACAGTGATGAGTGCTGCAGATTCAAAAGTGAGAAAGACACAATTCCCGTCTTCAGAAAGCTCATAGCCTAATGGAAGACTGACAGCAAAGGAGCCACTGCAGTCTAGTGTTGCCTCCATGGTGGAGGGAAGCACGGTGTGTCAGTTGGCTGTTGCCACAGCTGCACCGTGTAGCAACTACAGTAAGCATGTATTGCTCCTGCATCTGGGGCCAGTTGGGAATAGGCTCTGCTGATCTTGGCTGAACTTGTTCACATATCTAGGAGTTGACTGGCTTTGGCTGGCATTGGTCTAGAATGACTGTGGTGGGTGGCTCTGCTCCACATGTCTCTCATCCTCCAGCAGGTTAGCCTGGGTTGCTCTCAGGGCAGTGGTGGAGGTGCAGGAAGCAACAGCCTTGAGCACTTTTCTGGTCTTCACTTGTAATGTTGCCAGCATCCCACTGGCTCAAGCAAGTGCAGATTCAGGATGGAAGGGAGCGACAAAGCACCATGGCAAAGGCATGAATACGGGGAGGGATGAAGCGGCCATTCATGTGTGCATCTATCACCCATAGAGACCAGGAGAGCCCCAGGGAATAGCCTCACCTAGCTCCCAAGTAATCAGAGAGGCTTCCTGGAGAAGATAGCTGAGCAGGGTCTGAATGGCCAAGTCTGAGTCTGCAAGTGGAGAATGGAAGGGACAGGGTTTTCTATGAATGTGGAACAGCTTATAAGGAGGCAGAAGATTGTTTTGTTTACAGAGCGCTAAGTATTTTAGAATCAGGAGTTATGAGAGTCATATAAGAATCGAGATTATTGACCACAGCAAGGCCCAGGTTACTGCCTCGGAGACTCTACTCAAGAGCTAGCTCCTTAACCTCCAGGTAGGAGGGACCCATGAATGTTTTGAGCAGGAGAGAGAGAGAGAGATGATGGTGGCAGAAGAATATGGGATAGTTGGAAAGGGAGGGGTGTACAGGGAGATGGGAGGGACAGTAGCAGTGGACCCAGTGAGAGATGCTTGGGCCTAAATTGGGAAGAGCCGAGAGGCTGGGGCTAGTACAGACGAATGAGCAGGGCCTGAAGACTGAGGGCTGGGCTGGGGAGACAGCAGGGACAGGTGACCCGAAATCGCCTCCTGACATTTTGCACAGGGCCTGCCACATGCTTTTCTCCTATCTGTGCTAAATAATCCAAATAATGGTCAGGCTCCTCCCTTCTGTTGACCAAAGTAGTCTGGGATATTCAGTCACAGGAAACTAACTCCAGTCCAGGTGGTATGGATTGAGCAGGTGCCTCCTCCCTCTGGGCCTCAGTTTCCCCATTTAGAATGGGAACACTGGATTTGATAATCTCTCAGAGCCCTTGTACCTGGGACAACCTGGGTTCCTTCAGAGCCACGAGCCTCAAATGCCAGAGACTGTCAGGTTGCCTAAGAAGTACCCAGGGGCCCTCTTAAAAATACAGAGACCCTGATTCCAAGGGCGAGGTCTGGGCAGCATTCCGGATACCACACCCAGTGGTCCTCATGCTTGGCACATCTGGTTGGGCACCATGACTAGCACAGTGACCTGGACAGAGGAGCTTGAGGACACACATACTGAGTATGAGCACGGATGTGATGCTGAGGGACCCAGCTCCTTAGGCCTTTCCCTGGGTGAGGCAGGCTCCCGGAGGGGATGGCCTTCAGGTTGGCCCCTGACATCTAGCTGGGCTTTCTTCTGTTTTTGTTCATTTGTGTGTTTTGCCTTGTCTGGAGGTGTTCTTGATTACAAAATTAGTCCGTGCTCATTCTAGAGCTTTTCTAAGCACAGGAGCACAGGAGGCCAAAGAAAATCTCATCCATTCCTCCAAAACCCAGGCACAAGCAGGATGCTCATTTTGCCACGTCACGAGTAAAATATTAAGACCCAGGGCAGGAGCAGGCCATGTGGGCAAAGGCTAGTGATGAGAGTAGGCAGAGCACACCCGGAGCGAGACTGTGGAGACATGCCACCTGAGCCGACTGTGCGGTCCACATACCTTCTCTGTTCAGGACTACTGTCCTGAAGTCTAGAGTGGGGAGGACCAGCACCAGCGCCCAGCCAGGGCCCTCATTCCTCTCTCTCCTTGGTGCAGGTGCTGTTTGCCTTGAACCAGACCTTACTGCAGCACGAGAGTGTGCGGGCCGGGAGCCTGCAGGCACCCTACACCACGGAGGACCTCATCAAGCACTACAACTGCGGGGACCTCAACGCGGTCATCTTCAACCATGACACGTCCCAGGTGAGGTTCCTCTCCAAAGACCTCAGACCAGACCCATGTGAACCCATCTGGCATTTATTAGATCCCTAACGTGTGATAGGCACAGGTAATCTTCTCTCTAGGCATGGTAAGTAGGAGCTCTTGTTATCTGCCCTTGATAATTGGGAAAATTGAGGCTCAGAGAAGGGAAGAGACTTGCCAGAAACCACAGAACTTTTGAGCTGTTATCAAGTTATCAAGAGCAGTAGCTTGAGCCAGGTCCAGTGACTCTGGGTCCTAAGACCCTAGAAGCTTCTCCAGGGAGGCCTCTGAGAGGCTGAGTCTACATCTGAGGAAATTAAGACCCAGGGAAGGAAAAGTCCACAGTCACTCAGAGCTTGAACTTGAGTCCAGCAATGGGCATTCTGCTTTGATTCGAGTCCTAGAAGAATCAGGGCTGTCAGATCCCCGAGGGGGCTGAGCATGGCTTCCCCTTGTTCTCAGAGTGAGTTCCAAATACTTCCTCCAGCATTCAAGGCCCTCAGGATTTGCCCTCTGCTGGCCTTGTCACAGCCCAGGTCCCCCACGCCACAGACCTTGCTCTGCTGACCTGTGGAACTTACAGCTACTCTAATGTAGCTTATCTTTTAAAACTCTGGGCCTTTGTCCAGGATCCTCCCTCCCACAGTCCACTGTCACCTCCTGAAAAACCTTCCCGAGCCGCTGGATGGATGAGGTATTTCCCGGCACCTTTAGGCTCCCCTCCCCCCATGCCTCCTGTCATGGCCCTTGAATACCCATTCATTCAAGAAGCAATTGGATGAGGCAGAACGGGCCCTTTCCCTGCTCAGGACACTGCATGGGATCCCCATTTTTCTCAGGGCAAAAGCCAGACTCTTTACTGTGGCCTGTGTGGCCCCCTTACCATACCCCTACTCTAGCTGTTTTCTTCTACCCTCCCCTCCCTCCACTGTGGCCACACAGGCCTCCTTGCTGGTCCTCCCCACCTCACTTGCTTCTGCCTTTGCGCTGGCTGCTCCCTCTGCTGAATGCTCTTCCCTGGTGGCACCACGGCTCACTCCCTTTCTGCCTTCAGCTCTTGTCTCAAATCCCGTCGTCTCAGAGAGGCCAGCCCCAGCCATCCTATCTAGAATCATGGCCTGGACCCATGCCCACACTCTCACCCCCTTTGTCATGCTTCCCATGGCCTTTGTCATCCTCTGGCACACTATCTACTTGATGCATTGATGGCTGGCCATTTATTTGTCTGTTCCTCTCCACTACAGCGTAAGCCCTACGAGGGCAAGGGTGTGGAGCTGGATCCAGTAACTATTTAATGAGAAAGGACATAGAGGCGGATGAGAGGGAGTTGCCCTCTTGGGACTCACAGTCTCATAGGGGAGACAGGGAGATTCAAGAACTCTTCACCAGAGTGTGACTGACCCTCGCTGTGAGTGAGGAGCAGAAAATACCTTTGGGGCCTGTGGCAGGAAGGCTCTTTTAGATGGGCTTGGGGTAGGGGCTGGAGCTGGGGAGAGAAGGAAAGATCCCTGCAGGATGACAGGCCACAGAAGAACGGACACAGAATGTGTCAGCAGGAAGGAAGAATGTTCCAGCAGAGAAAGCCACATGCAAAGGAGCCAGAAGCAAGAGAGAATGGGGGCGGAGGTAAGAGGTGAGTGTTCAGGCTAGAGACAAAAGCAGGCTGGCTGTGGTGTGCTGTCTGTGCTTCCAGTCCCAGATTCCAAGCATTTGAGGACAAGGGTACGCTGCCCAGCGCAGGCCTGGCAGAGCAAGTGACTGTCGCATGGGCAGACGTAGGCCTGTGGCCTGCTTGATGCAATGCAGGGAATGAGAGGCAGAAGAAGCTGGAGGTTTTGCCACAGGAGGCTCGGGATCCCACAAGCTTTGGCTCAGTGGTGGAGAAATGAAGATGGAGAGAGCGCTGATACCGTGAGACACTTGTAGGGTCTTACTAGGGACCCGCTTTGTGGCAAGGCTCCAGCCTGCGTCATCCGCTGGGGGACAGGCCCACAAGTCCTGAGCAACCAGGGTGCTCTGCTCCCATGAATCCTGAGCAGAGGGGGCCTGGTCACAGCCTCAGGCCCTGGCCAGGTGGAATGAGAGGGAAGCATGATGTGGCCTCAAGAGAAGGCAAACTCAGGTTTTCTTTGAGCCTGTGTCCCAACCACTGATCTGTCTCTGGCAGGTGAAAATGCCTCAGTGGTCCCCTGGCAGCCGTACTTGAAGTGGGACACAGGGTGGATGGATTGGGTCACCCAGATTTGAAGAGCAACCCAGGCTGCGCCCAGGGTTGCAAGGCAGAAGCTAGCCCCTTGAGGAGGGGCTAGGCAACCCTGCAGATGCAGAAAAGCCTGGTGTCAGACTAGCAAGGCTAAATCCAGTGCCCATGGGAATCCATCTGAGATGGGGTTGCATCCCTGCTGGGGGTCACACGTCTGTAGGGAGATGAGGACACGGAGGCTGTGGGGCCACAATCAGTCTGCCTGCAGTCTGGGAAGCCTTCGGGGAGAAGGTGATATGGGAACCAACCTTGAGAGTGGAGTCCACCAGGTTGGAGTGAGGGGGGCTGGCAGACTGAGGAAGCTGTGTGGCTGGAGGCCTGAAGGACAGATTTGCAGAGCAGAGCACCATCCATGCAGGGGTGAGGGTGCCTGCTGGGGAGTGGAGAAAGCCCTGGAGGGTGTAAGCAGGAGAGCAGCCTGGTCAGAAAGCTGCCTCTGGCTGCAGCGTGGAGGATGATGAAGCGGCCTCTGGAGGGCTCCGGTGGGACTGGTGTAAGGTCCTGGTGGATATTGCCAGGGACCAGGGCCAGTGGCACCTCTCCTTGGTCTGCCTACCTCCTGTCTCCTCGTCCCCACCCGCAGCAATGACTGCAGCCCAGGCCCCTGGCAGCACTGTCAGTGCCTAGCATCACAGGGTGATATGAAGGCCCTCCTCTGGAAAGCCTGGCCTGAGGCCCCCACCTGCCTTGGGCATAGAGTAGCCACATTTATTTATTGTCCAAACCCAGATACTTTTGAGAGTGAAAGATCCAATGCAATTCAGGTTCAAAATAATTAACAGACATTGAGCAATCTCCTCTAGCCATAGACCTGGCCTGCCCTGGACAAGCCAAGACACATGATTGCCCTATCAGGTATCTCCTCTGGACTCACACATCCTGCACCGCCCTCTCGAAGCACAGATTCCTCAGTGTTCTTGCCCGCATATCTGATACCCCCACGGGGCTGTGAGCCTCATCAAGAGCAGCGGACCCAGTCTGAGGGTGCCCTATGCCCCCCTAGCTTGACACAGAGTGGGAACAGTGGAAGTTTCCACGGGGGGGGTCTGTTGGGTGGATGGGGTACAGGGAAGGGCTGCGGATGTGGAGGTCAGTGGCGTCAGCAGACCTGAGCGCTTGATCATCAGACCTGACCTTGGCTGGGTCGTGGGTCAGGGGAGCCTACATTGTAGTCATCCCCACAGCCCCACCCCAGTCCTGTCCAACCCACCTCCTCATCACCCCCTCCCTGGGGATCTTACATGTCCTTTTTACAGTGTTACTGTGCATCCTGCACTTAAACTCATCATGGAAGATTTAAGGCCCCTGACAAGTCTAATGACATCATTAATTTGCTTCCATCTCAGCCCTGGCCCAAACCCAGGCCCCATCCTTGACTTGGAGCCAAGGCCCATCAGCATGAAACTTGCAGAGAATGTTGGCCAGTGCTGGCCAGCCCAGGGAGCCTGGGGGTCCAGCCCAACTCCTCCATGACTTTGAAATTTAATTTTGGGGAGATTTGTCTGTACAGATGCCCTTTTGTGGTCAGGAAGCATAGGAGGAATGGCAGGGTGCATACGCAGGTCCCAGGGACCCTCGGGAGGGGAAGGGAAGCAGAATGCTGACTTCGTGGCTCTCTGATGGTTCTGAAGGTCATTTATTTGTCATCTCCATCACTACCCACTGCCCGAGACCACCCTTCACTGGGAAGGGTGATTAAGCCAGCTCCATCCCCAGGCTAGTTGTTTAACAACTAACGCTGATTCAAGACTTTCTCTGTGCCAGGCACTGTGCTAAGCACTTTCCAAAACTCAGTGTGCTTAATCCCTACAACAACCTGTATGACCCACATGTTACCAATCTGGAAACTGAGTCTGAGAAGCCAAGTGACTTTCCAGTTACAGAGAGGCCACTCAGCGAGTAAGCAGCAAAAGAGAGATTCCAGCCCAAGTTGTCCTGTCTGTCTGACTCAGGACCTATATTCACAACCCCTATACCTCTACTCTCTCTCAGTTGATTCATTCATTAATTAGACATTAGGCAAATATTTGTTTGTTGGTTTCATATTCTCTCCCATATCAAAGGAATAGGGAAAAGCCTGCCAGGGTCCTGTTTCCAGAAATAACTCTGAGTCACAACCTCTCTGCATTCCTCCCTACTCAGAATCCTTCAGTGTTTCCTGTAGTTGCATCAAGTTCAAGTGTGGCCTGTTTTGTTAGGACTGCCAGTTGTCACTTCCATAGCAAGGAGAGTTAGAACTCCATTCCTTCATTTGCCTATTTCCCTGGACACTAACTCTGATTGGGCACTCAGAAAGGCTATGCAGGTTATGCACTGTGCAAGGTTAGCAAACACTAGTCATGTTATTGTCTTGTTCATCCCAGGGCAGTGAATCTGCAGATAGCAGAGGCAGATGTGGTAGCCTCCTCAGAGTCCCTCAGGGCTTAGCCTCCGTTGACTCCTCCATTTTCCTCAGAAGGAGTGTTACAACTCTGCAGTGACTCTAGAAGCCATATGGCTGGGCTGCAGGACCCTTCTGGGGGATAAAGCCTGCGGGAAATTAGCCTCCCCATGCCAGGCTCTCCATCCACCTCACCCATCAGTCAGCAAGACCTAGCGCCTCATGCTCTGTGTCCAGATAAGTGAAGATAGAGCAGTGGCAGAAGGGACACCAGGTGAAGACATCCTGTGAGCACACACTTGGGGGTCAGAGTGACAGTTTATGGGAAAAGAGAAGGTATGTTCTGACTCCCTGCCTCAGTTTCCTCAACAGCCCTGTACATGCACTAGAGGAAATGGTGCAGGTACACCTGGACCTACCATCCAGTCTGGAAAGACAAAATGTTGGGAATGAAAGAACACAGGAGGGGCGACTGTGGCCAGGAAGAGACAGCACAACCTTATATCCAAGGTCCGAGGAATCTGGGCACCTTCTAAGTGCCAGGCATTGGGGACCAGAGACGACAGAGGGTCTACCCCTCGATCTCTCTCTGCCTAGTTCAGGAACATGTCATTGATGTTGCTCCCAGGCCACGTGGCCAAGTATGGAGCATGAAGTGATGGTGAAGTGCTCGGAGCATGGAAAGTTGGGTAGAACCAAGCCTGGTGTTGAGCAAGCCATCGTCCTCAGGAAGATGTGGTCCTGGAGTTGAGGTCCTCAAGAAGGGATTTGGGGATTGGTTTATGTCCTGGGAAGTGGGGAAGCTAGGGATAGTGGCCACAAATGGTGGCCCAGGCATTGGAAAACCAAAGGTGATGACCCCATCTCACCTCCATAGGGTGGCATGGGCCAGATGCAGCCCACAGAACCCATCCTCTCATTCAGTCCCCACAACATCATGAGTCCCATCTTACAAGCGAGAAAACGTGGGCTTAGAAAAATTAAGTAACTTGCCCAGTACCACACAGTGTCAGAACAGGAGTTGAAGCCAAGACAGCCTAATCCCATGTTCCATGACCTTCCTACTACACCAGGCAGCTCAGGTGACCCTGTCTACCCTCTTGCTGAATGGGATTCCTTGTACATTCCAGTCCTGGGCTTCGAGATGAAGTGGGAGTAAAGAGGTGAGCACTGTCCAAGCCTCCTTGGACCTCAGCACCTGGGAGCTGAGGGTCAAAGGGCAGAGACACATGGCAGAGTGATACTTGCAGAAGGTCAGCATCCGGGCTGTCACCCCAGCTTTGCCATTTCACTTGCTGTGCAGCTTTGCATGTGTCTCTGGATTTTTCCCACTCATCCTTGCTTCATCTGTAGAACTGGAAAAGCAGTGCTCATCTCAGAGGACTTGGGCATGGGTGTGGCATGGGTGAGAAACACATACAGAACACAGAGCCCCCTGAGGCATGCTCATAAAGGTAGGTTGCCTAGCCTCACCAGGCTGTGTGTGTTGGTCTGGAGTCCACCTGGTTCCATGAAGAATTAAAGCAGCCTCTGTCTTGCCTTTGCAGCTACCCAACTTCATCAACACCACCCTTCCACCGCATGAGCAGGTGACAGCCCAGGAGATCGACAGCTACTTCCGTCAGGAGCTCATCTATAAGAGGAATGAGCGCATGGGGAAGAGGGTCATGGCACTCCTGCAGGAGAATGAAGACAAGATCTGTTTCTTTGCCTTCGGAGCAGGTTTGGGCCACAGTGGGGAAAGGGGTTGTTTGCAGAATCCTGAGAAAATCTCCTGACCTTTGCTTTACCAAGAGAATAGCCAAAGCCCAGGATGGGACAGGAGAAGCCCCATCTAAGTGTGCCCAGTAACAGAGCTGGGAGCCAGGACAGTTCTGCTTCTGGTCAAGGATTCTTTCATATTGGTCCCCCTGGGCAAGGGCAGTGATCCCTGTCCCTGTCACAGATAACATCTGTGGCCCCTTTGTGCCCCAGGCAACCATGTGAGGCCCCAGAACTAAAGCCAGCTCCCCCTTCCAACCCACCTCAGGCCCGCCCACAGAACCAGGGCGTGGCTGTGAGGGCTGTGTGTCCCCGGGGGAGAGACTGGCGCTGGCATCCCACAGTCTTGGCTCCAGATCCCAGCTCAGCTACGTCCTCTTGGCTGGAACCTTCTCAAAGGCTCAATTCCTTCTTCCATACATGAACAGTGGTAACAACAACTATTGATGCATTGAAAACACCTGCCTTGTAGAATAGTTGTAAAAATGAGTGATAACATTTAAATAACCCGCTACATACAAAATGGCAGCCATGACAATCATCATCATTATAATGACAATGAGTGTAGAACCATGAACTCAGTGCTTTCTTCTGGGGGACCTGTGGCTTCCTGAAGAGGGGAGTTCAGATGTCCAGGTGTAGGGCTTGCTCAGCGTCTCTCACTGTTCCTTCTCAGATTTCCTCCCTTCTCCCTCGTTTGTTCTTTCTTTCTCCATGACTGTCCCTACCAAGACAGGATATCATATTGACCTCCTTTGTTAGTCAGTTTTGATTCGTAAGTTATAGCAACAGACATTTAGCTATTGCTCATGTTACCTGCAATGTGAGATGACAGAATTCATCTCCTGTTTTGTGGGAATTAGCGAGGTGACTTTGCTGAATGTCCTCATGTTCACTGCCTGGCACTGATCTTGTCACTACTGCCCCAGCCCTTCCTTTCCCCTGCTGTCACTCCTGCACTGCCCTCTAGGATGAGTAGTCTTGATTTTGTCAAGTGGGGTATGTCCACTGTTTGGCCTCTCAACTCCAGCTACCTCAAGGGCAAGAGCCAGGTGGGCCTCCTCCCTTCTCTGCAGCCCTCACACAGAAGAGGCAATGTGCAGGGCTCAGAAGTGGACACGGACCCCCAGGGACAGCCTCTATGAGGCCACAACAACTGAACAGAAAGAGTTATGGTCTCCAGTTGGAGCTCTGCCATGGCCCTAAGTGACCTCTGGCAAGTCTCTTCCCTCTTACAGCTTCAGTTTACTCACTGAATAGGAAGAGCCAGGACCCTTTGGGGCCATCTAGGGTGCCAGGGGCTATTCAGACATGGGTTTTGGAGAAGGGAGGGATTCTTGCAAGGGGCTCTAAGAAGCCGGCCAGAGCAGGATTGACTGACTGCATGGAGAGGACAGGCCACTCCTCAGCTGTAGGACACTTGCAGGATACCTGGCGTGAGTCAGGACAATGGTGGGGATCCATGCAGGGAAGTGCTCTCCTATGTACTCTCTCCTTCACCATCCAGCTGCCTCCACAGCTCTCCTTTCTATGGCATCTGGGCAGAGCAGCCCCCAGTGGACTTCACATGGGGAGCCCTTCTGAGTCAACCAGCACTCCTGCTTCTCCAGGGGCCTAAGAGGATTCCCCAGAGTACCAGGAGGCCAATGAGGGATTCCACATGCCACCCTGAGTGATTAGACCTCCCTGTCCATGAGAGCCAATGCCCAGGACAGAGGCCACCCAGGGCTTGGAGGTAGCTACCACCACCTCTGTCCTGTGGGTGAAGAAGAAGGAGAGTTAAGGTGAGAATCCCAGCAGTGCAGGCAGCCCTGGACACTGACCTCCTTTTCCTGAACCTGCCTCAAGGCTGTCAGGGCACAAATGTCCACTCACAGGCATCTCGCACACAGACCAGCACACAGGCATCTCGCCCAACTCCGCTTTCTTCCATCTCCATACCAGTCGGTCCTATTGACAGACTACTAGAAGGACCTTACACTTGTTCACTCTGTCCATTCCCACTGCCACTGTCCTGGTCCTGGCCTCTGTCAGCTCTTGGCACCTCACCTTCTCCCTGCTCTCCACACTGTGGTTGGCGAGTGGTGCTGGCTCTGTCTTTGTGTCTCACCACTCTTGGGCTCTGGGAGGCAGACACTACTTAATCATCGCTTAATCATTTGGTAGCCTGTGATAGGTCTCTAGCTCAGTGAATGAATGAAAGAATGAATGAGTGAATAAATGAACAAATGAATTGACCAGAGCCTCTCATCCTGGGTTCCCTTAAGCCTGGTGAGCTTGCTTGTTAGGATAAGCCGGCAGTAAAGTCAGGGCAAAGCAAACCCTGCCTCGGCCCTCGTGAACCACCTCTCCAAAATCAACAGGTCTAGAGCTGTGTGCAGACCTCACTGGCAGCTGCCACCTCTGGCTCAGCCTCACCTGGAAACAACAGCCCATTTTGCATGGCAGTTCTACTTCACCCAAGGATTCCAAGCTGGACAGAGCCTCTGAGCTTGAGCCTGTCTGCCTCATCTTAGCTGTGGGCAGCTGAGGCCCACCAGGGGCAGGGATGTGAGCAGGGAGTCTGGATAGAGCTAGGACTGGACCCCAGGCCTAGGAGTGAGGATCCGAGGGCTCCGCTTTCCTGTGCGGGGCATCATGCCAACCAAGCGGCCTGTTCCAGAGTCAGCGTGTTGGCATGAAACACATCCGCACGAAAGCTGTGGTGAGAGCAGTCCACTCCAGCCTCGTTACATTCTTATGGTCATGTAACTTCTGAGTCCCACATCCGGTGACAGGCTGAAGGATTTATGTGCAGGGCTGGGGCCAAGCGCTCTCTTGGTGGAGTGCGACCCGCAGACACCGCCATACTCCCCATGCTCCTGTGTGGGGATCTTGCGGCTTGCCTGGGCTTTTGTTGCCCATCTAGTGCTGGCGGCAGTCTGGCCCCTCCTGTGTTCTGCTCTGAGGGTGGAGGAGGGGCATTCAGTGCAGAGGATAAGAGCTTTGGAGTCAGGAGACCTAGGTATAAAGCATGGCTCTACTGCTATCCTCTAAGAGGTCCTGGAAAAGCCATTTCCCTTCCAAGAGCCTCAGTTCCTCATCTGTAAAATGGGAATAATACCCCTGCCTCATGGGCTTGTGCTAGATACACTTGTTTTAGATCACAGAGCTAAAATGCTCTACCATGGTGGAGGGATTCTTAACATAAAAGCCCATGCTGTGTACCAGCTACCATTCCAGGCTCTCTGATTATATAACACCATGGATGGATATTATGATGCTCATTTTGCAGATGAAAACTAAGACACAGAGTGGGTCGATGGCTTCCTCAAGGCCATACAGACAGAACATCCTTGTGAACCTTGGCCTCTGGGTCCCAGCCTTGGCCGTTTCCCTGCACATGGTGCCCTTGCTGTCTACATTCAGAAATGTGGGTGATTTTGTGGAAACTAGTGCCTGTTTAGCTGGTCCATTATCTCACAGAAGAACATCCTTAGAACTGTGATGTTTCTGCAGCTAGCACTGGGTGACCTCTTCCACGTGGGGTACAAACGTGTGTGACAGCTCCGAGTAGGTCTGGGTGATGTCAGGGGAAAATCCTGCCTGACTGGGAATTGGTTGTGGCCAGTGTGCAGGCCCAGACGGTCTGGAAGTAGCCAGGCTACAGCTACAGAGGGGTGCGTCAGCTCAAGGGGAGAGGAGGCCTCTTTCCTGACTGCTGGACTAATGCAGTTGGTCAGGCTGAGCCTGAGGGATCCCCTCCCGCCCAACAACAGTCTTCTAGTCCAGTTGTTTGCAAATGCAGGTCCTTGGGTTTCCTCTGGTCTACACATAACTGAGAAAAATTAGTACAATTTGGTGAATTTTTTGTTAGCCAAATGTATTCAATTTACAGGCATATATTGTGAAGGTATCTCTTTTCTACTGAGTATGATGTTAAAACATACTTTACTTTAAAAAGTATAGAAGGCAGATAGGGGTCTCAGAGTCCTTACTTGGCAAAATAAGAAGCTGGTAATGGCATTGTTCCTTCCACCCACCCACTTTTTTTGTTGTTTTTTTTTTTGTTGTTTTGTTTTTTTGAGAAAGAACTGAGCATGCTTAAAACATGATAGAAAGAATACACTAGGATGGGTGAAGCTGATGGTACAGGACAGAGGGAAAAAAATTACAAGCCCGGATTCCAAGGAGGTAGGGAGGATAATACCAGCGCTCAGGCGCAGGACTTGTTCTTAGGTAGAGGAGAGCACCTCCTCACTTGTAATTAAGGGGAAAGAGGGAGGGGGCCGGTAGTTTGGAGGTGAAAAGAAGGTCAGATTCTCAATTGATAGCATCTAATCACAGCTTTGCTGTCTAAAGTCATCTGCAAAGGAAGAGGAAGGAGGTGGGAGAACTCTTGGTTTGAAGAGAGGAGAATATTTGACATAAATGAAAGAAAGATTGGCCAAAAGAACTGATCAGGACAAGAAGTTAAATAGATTTCATCCCATGGGCCAACGGTGATTGATTGGTAATGGCTGCCTGGTATCAAGGATAATAAAACTGCATCAGAACTCAGTAGAGAAGAGGTCTTGATTGATTTGTGATGTCTGCTGGGGGCCAAGATTAGGGCACATGGCTGCCACAAATCTGCCCCTTCGGTGCTAGGAACACAAGGAAGCCGACTGGCAGGGAGGGTCTTTGACCCTGCCAAGTTGCAGTTGTAAAATTTTCTCCAGCAACACCAGGCAGCTAGGGTGTAAACATGGATGCTTTTCCCCAGGCCTGTGTCCTGACTTTATCCTGGCACCCACTGCTCACTGGTCATCCCATCGCATGGGAACCACTCCAGAACAGAGCCCATACACACCTCAGAATTGCCAACACCTAGGAGATGTCTGTAAAGACATATGGGACCAAATCACACAGCATGAAGTTCATTCAATTCTGCCACATGGTATCTTCTGGGCCCAGGCCTCTTGGGAGGTGGGAGAGGGCATGTCAGCCCCGGGCACTAGAAGAAAATGAGAATTGCATCCCTAGTTCTAGAAAACAGATTTTCTCAGGATGTTTACTTGTTCAGTCATCTAGAAATCTAGCCCTTTTTTTTCCTGGAATAGAACGTAATATAGGAACTGGAGGAGCTGGGTTGGAGACACAAACCAGGCTTAAGGGTAGACCTGGTAACTTTTAGGACCCATTCATTTTGAACTTAAGAACCAATGGCTATCACAGAGTCTATATTCCCAACGTGCTATTATCTGAGTATAATTCTAACTTCTGGCACTCCAAAACCCTTGACCCTAACATCCTGTTCTAAGATTATTTGGCCCTAATGTCCTAACATGCTCTCATCTGCACATTCTAACATCCAGGCATCCTTTGCTCCACCCACTCTTGGATTCCTTGGGGTATGGAGCTAAGATCCTTCCAGGACCTAGAAATCCCTCCATGAAGGGCTGCCACCACCTGTCCACAGGAAACAGAAGTCCAGGCAGCAAGCAGGATTGGAAGCATTAAAAGGCAGGCAGGGTGAGCACCGGAGACAGAGCCACTGGATCTGTTACCCCAGAGCCCACGCACTTGGGTCCCAAGCCCACACCAGCCTGTTTCCAGCTAGAGTGCCAGGGACCCAATCACAAACACACCAGAGGGGCAGGGACATAGAAGCACACTAGTGCTAAGGACACAGGCTCGAGAGAAAGGAGAGATATAACCCCAACACACCAAACATCATCAACATCCTTTTTATTAATAACAATAACAATTGCTCCCTGGAGAGCAGATAGCATCCTGCTTGAGGAACACCATATTCATCAGCTCATGTGACCCTGACCCCCCGCCCCCACATCCTCAAATCCTCTTGGAGAGAGACAAGATGGTATTTATTATTCCATTTGGCAGATCAGTATATCAAGGTACAGATGGGAAGTCAGAGAGTGTTAGAACTGAAGTGAAATGGTGGTCACACTGTCTAGGCTCTCCTTCCTGACGACCAGCCTCCCTAAAAAAAACCCATGCAGCTGCTCCTTGGGCCTTCTGTTCTGCTGAGAATGACCTTCCCCTCGTCCCCTCTCCTGCCAGGCCTTCTACAACCTTTTTTCTCTAGGCTCCCACAGTCCCCCAGGATTTCACTGTTGCAGCTCCACTCATGGTGAGCCTATCTGTCATCTCCTAGCCTAGACTGTCCACTCACTGAACTCTGAGAAGGTGCACATTAACTGCTGGTTGAATGAATAAATGAATGATTGCACCCACGCTGAGCTCCGTGAGCAGAAGTGCCCCTGCTCCTAC
This sequence comes from Carlito syrichta, assembly GCF_000164805.1. Lineage (NCBI taxonomy): Eukaryota > Metazoa > Chordata > Mammalia > Primates > Tarsiidae > Carlito > Carlito syrichta. Next base: position 306,071 of record NW_007079681.1, on the reverse strand, counting down.
ATTACCCCACAGCAAAACCCGAACTGGAACCCATATCTCTTGCCCTCATGGTGGGATACTGGAGGGAGGAAGGGTGTCCAACAACATCATGTCTGCCTTTGGAAGTTGAGGCTGGATTGACAAATGACAAGACCAGACAACCAGTGAGAGAGTGCCAAGTGCTGTCAAGTGAACCGTGTAGCCAGAGGCTGGCAGAGGGCAGAATTCAGTGCTAAGGAGGAAGGTGCTTAGGGAAGGGAGGCAGAAAGATAGTTAGGGAGGGAAAAGCCAGAAGGGAAAGAAAGTAGGGCCAAACGAGAGTTCAGTCCCATAAGGATGGAAAAAGGAAACAACCTGGTGTCACGTGTACGTCTGGCATTCTGAGACCTTCCACGTAGCCTGCTCAGAACCTTTCCTTTCCTGTCGGCACAGTGAGGAGCTTAGATGGAGCGAGGTCCAAGGTCCCCGTGCGCCCCAACCTTCAGCAGTTCCTAGCAGAGGTTTGCATGACTGACACTGAAAGGAGGCAGGGTAAGTCAGAGAAGGCTTCCTGGAGGGAGTGGGAACCGGTAGCAATTTTCCTGATGCAGTTCTAACGGCCTTCTAGTCCCTCTCATGAACACCAAACTCCTAAGGGCAAGATCCACACTCCCCTCCTTCACGCTCTTGGCTCTGCACTCAGTAGCCTCGGGACCCTCTGCCCTTCAGAGGGCACAGAAGAGCAGCCACAGTCCATGTAAGGCCTTCTGCACCTTAAAGACAAGAGGCAGCACACGCAGACACTCTCCTCTCACGGGCAAGCGTCCCTGGCCTGCCATACTCCCCAAGCTGGAGGCCACAGCATCTGGAAGAGTTTCAGTGTTTCCAACCGTGCTTCACAGGGCCCCGCCACCCCACTGTGTGTACGTCTGGCAGCTGGCATGCCTGCGACGGGCTGCGATCCCTGGCCAGAGTTGCCATTCCCGAGTCAGGCCAGAGCATCCAGTCAGCCAGAGGAACGTCTTGTCCTAGTTCGTCCCTAGCGGGAGCCAGCAAACCTTTCAAAAAAAAGGAGAGATGAAAAGAACCATATCCCAGGTGGGCTCCCAAGGCTGCTCCTTCAGTGAATGAGGATGCCTGAATCTCAGCGAGGGACTCAGCTCTCTTCCTGGACGCCGTGGAGATGACAGACTGTTGTAGCTAAAGAGCATGGGCTTGGAGCCAGACAGCGTGAGTTAGAAACCCGGCATTCTCTGATGAGAGGAACCTTGGGCAGAGCAGGTACCTAGTCCCTCTCAAACCTCAGAGCCCCCTCTGCACCTGGGCCTGAGGTCTGGCTGACCAGCACCTGCACGGCTCGGTGCCTGACCCGACTGCCACTCCATACATGTGAGGCCTTGTGTTGCCACTATCATTTCTGGGCCCCTGGCCCTTCAGAGCTCAAAGTTCTCTAAGGACAGGACTCGCACACTGGAGAGAGTAGGGCCTCTGGGGAGGAGGGGACAGAAGAGCTCTGTGGATGCTGAGGACCCAGCTGGGACACTGCAGGAAAACCCCCAAGTGACACTGAGGCTCAAGAGGGGGTGGGACCCTATCCCTGCCCACCAAGTGGCTGATCAACCTGGAAGTCCTTGGGCCCTAATTCTAGAAAAGGAACTTCTGATTGTATAAAGAGTGATTGCTATGCCCAAGGGGCTCCCTGGGCTGGGCCCTGTCCCCTGCAGTTCATGCATCCCCTCACAGGCTCCTAGGCTGACCTGAAATCACACCGTGCGGTCGGTTGTTGCTTGGATCTGGAGCGGTCTTTCCCAGAAAGAAAGGGGCCACGACTGATTCATGTCGAGAGTTCTCTAGGCCCTCCGGGCACAGGCTGGCCAAAACCCCCGGGGCATATGCCCTCACCAGTGGGATGGGGCAGGATTTTATGGAGGTGACTTCTGGGCTTCTAAACCAAATGCTAATGAAAAGAGAATCTAGTCCAAAGGAAATAAAAGACTCAGGCCCTGCGGATCTTAAAGGAATCAAGAGGATTGGCTTGGAGAGATGGTGCCTTCTAAGAGGAAGTTTGCAACTGGGGGTGTCCTGAAGAGGACCCTCAACCTGGACAATCGCCAGGCAGGTGTCAGAGCCCAAAGCAGATCTTGCCCTCAGAGGGAGCCTCCCCTGCACCCATGGGGCCCCAGCATCACCATGAGACACAGACACACCAGCGCCACACCCAGGCTTGAGCCCACCTCTGCCCCTTCTGCCGGTGACAGGGCAAGTTCTGTTAGCTTCGGCAGGGTTGATATGAGGGTTGGTGAGGAAAGGAGTCCAAGTGTCCCATGCCTTCTAAGTGCTGGAGAATGGTAGGCGGGGTTGCTGGTCTCAGAATTTGCATCTGTCTTTGTGGTGTTAATGGAGAACTGAGCTAGCCAGGTGAAACGCCAGGCACTTTCATTTCTGACAGGGAGTTCGAGCAGCCTCCAAGGCCAAGGTAAAGGCTGCTGAAGCAGGCAGAATCTCAGGGTCCACCCAGGCATGACTAGCTCCCCTCAGGAAGTCCAAATACCCTGTGCAGGCCTGATAGGCACACATTAACCTTCTGCTTACACACCTCCAGGGACGGAGCACTCACTCCCTTACAGCCACACAGTTGCCTGGGAGAGTTTCCTTAGGTCCCAGAATTTCACGGAGGAAAGACAACATCCTGCCCCAGCCCTCACTCTTGCCCCTCCCTCCTCTCACTTTCTATTCCAACAATCCAGAAGTGCTGCTGGTGGCCAGCACACACCAGGCCATGTCTCCGCTTTGTGTCTGTGCTCGTGCTGTGCCCTCTGTCAGGAGCGCCTGCCCTCCCCTCTTCTTCTGACTCCCTCATCTGGGTCCCACCCCTTCCGCTTCAACCCCTGGCATCCCTCCATCACTGCATGGTTCACGCCGTCCTGGGAGTGTTCGCCCCTTCATCTCCCCCTCCACACCATGACCTCCCTGGGGTGGGGACCGCATGTCTCAGCTCCTGGCACAAGGCTGGGTACAGAGGAGGTGTCATCGTAGTCCTCACTGAACTGAAAAGGCCCAGCCCTGCCCCAGGCTGGCCTGCGAAGCAGGAGAAAGGAAACTCAGGCCTGCCAGTTCCTGCCAGACACGCCTTGGGAGACCAGTTGTCCATCCATCCGCTGGCCCTCCTGGCCAGCCCTCCTGTCATACTTCCTCGGGAAAACAAACACCGCCATGGCTTGATATCCGGCCGGTCCGTCCTGGCAGCTAGATTAGCATTTGAAAGTTTCCCTTGCATTAATTTCAGACAGAACATAAATATGGGCCTGGGATGCCTCTTCCAGGAGGAGAAAACTGGAAACCCAGCATCCTCACTGGAGAGAAAACATGTGTGCTGGCCCCGTGCTGCTTTGGAGCCTTTGTGGGAACATCTGGTTCTCCCTCCTCCCTTGCCCAGCCTCCATTGCGGTCTTGACATTGCCCTGTTAATTGGCCGACTGTTCTTGCCGCACTCACTCGCACTCTCTTCCCTCCAATCTGGTGAACCTTGGAAGGTACACATGTTTCTGACGATTTCCTGCCCCCAGACGTAAACTCGAGATCCCTTGTAGCCACCGGGACTCCAGAGTGGGTGTAGGAGAACGTGCAGTGAACTGGGACATCTCTGAGTTGAAGTCCAAGCTTTGCCTTCTACCGGGTGTGTGATCTTGGGCGAGTCCCGTCCCCTTGCTGAGCCTCAGTTTCCTTGTCTGTAAAACTAGCGGCACCTTGAAGCACTGCTGAGAGGATGAAATGAAATGACATTTGAGAAGCATCACACGTCCGGGAGACCCACTAAGGATGAATATGTGTTCAGGGAATCACAGTAGTGGGAGGACCCATGAGACCATGTGGCCCAACACCATGTGGGGAAAGTGAGCCACAAAGAGGGAAAGGAAACTGCTCCAGGTTTCCTTGAGCAGTCAGTTGAGGAACTGGGTGTTCTGCCCTAACCCCAGGCCAGGATTCTTTGTTCTACCTGCCTTCCCTTGTCGGGGGCCAGCAGAGGCTGTCAGGCCGTGGCCAGTTGACCTGCATGGGCTAAGACTGACCTGTGCTTTGCTCTCTGACCCTTGTGTTCTGGCACAGGCCTGCTTGCACCTGGGAGAAAGGTAACCTTTTCATCTGTACTAAGACATCAAGGGGCTGCACCCACTCAGAGCAGGTGCAGCTCAGATTGTTTCCTGTTTGTATATAAATGTCCTCTGTGGGACCCTGACTTCTCTCGGGAGATAAGTACCAACCCGGCCCCATCATTTTTTTTTTTTGGAGTAGGAATCTCACTCTGTTGCCCAGGCTGGAGTGCAGTGGCATGCTCACGGCCACCGCAGCCTCAACCTGTTGGGCTCAGGCGATCCTTCCACCTCGGTCTTCCAAGTAGCTCCCCCTGCAAGCCCTGGCTCCTCTTTGCTTTGCTGTCTTCTCCTGAATCTCCATCTGAATCCCACCCTGGGCTTGTAGTCCTGACTACATGAGTCCCTCCCCCAGGAAGCCTTCCCTGATGTCCTCAGTGAATTAGTCTCTCCTCCACTATGTGTCTGTTATTTCTGAGTTCTCTTTCTCTCTCCTCTTTCTCCCTTTCTCCCCTTCCCTCTTTGTCTCTGTGTCTTTGTGTCTCTGCCCTGTCTTTGTCTCTTTCTATCTCTTTCTCTCTTTGTCAACCTGTTTCCCCTTTGGCCTCTCTCCCTGCTGTTGCCTCTGGGTCTCTTACTGCCTATCTCTGGGCCCCTCTCTCCCCATTGTCTGCTCTGTCTGCCTGGTCCAGGAGCTCTTTCCCTCCTCCGTACCCTGCTGCATCTCTCTGTTTTTCTCCCTACCTCTCTCTGTGTGTCTCCTCTCTCCCCCTCCTTTGTCTCTGTGGCTCTGCTTGCCCCACCCCCGCAACCCTCCTCTCCTTCCTCCTCTTCTCATCCACACGGCCTCAGCAGATGAAATGGAACTCAGCAGATGAAATGGAACGTGTCTTCCTGCAGAGAGCTGGCCTGAGCACAGCTGTCAGTGCTGGAAGGAGCTGCTGAGCCGTGGCCAGAAGACCCGGGGAGCCTGGGCAAGCCCTGCAGGCTGAGCCCCCAAATCGTGGGGCCCCTTTGGAGACTTCCCACCACTTTCCCTGCAGGTTCCAGGATGGGTGTGGCGCCTGTTTCAGGATTTCTGACCTTGGAAGCAGGCCCAGGCCCTGTCTGCCAGCCCCTGGGGATAGCATGTGCTGAGCCCTGACTCAGGGGCTGGTCCAAGGGCCAAGCTTCCAGGATTGGTGGGATCTGGAGGCGCATCACCATGGAGCAGGCTGAGCTACGAAAAGGGGAGGTCCGTGAGCTCAGGTCTCCTGGGGATAGGATGAGATCATGGAAAGGAGATGGAGTAACAGGTCTTGTCACTCACGCATTCAACAAACATTCACGAAGCCACTGCTGCATGCCAGACTTGGGCTTAGTTCTGGGGACAGAGATGAATCAGGCATGGCCCCTGCCCTGGAAGAGCTCACAGTCTCCGCTCAGGTGGCTGGTTGGGAGCACGTTCTGACAGTCTGTGGGAAGCTCGTCTTAGCTGCAGGGAGGAGGTGAGCTAGAGAGAGCAGGAGACGCCTTCTGCAGTGATTCCGGCAGAAGGTGATAGTGACCTGGACCCGAGTCAAGTCTATTGCGGAGGTAACATCACAGGACTCTGGGGACTGCTGGTGTGAGGATGGGGAGGGAGAAGAGTGAAGACAAAGCCTATGTGGCTTGGGGAGCAGAGCTCGGTTGAGACACAAGCCAGCCGTGGAGAGAAGGGGGAGTTGGATTGTAAAGGGTCTCAGGACGTTTAGGTGTCCATGTCCAGTAGGCTGCTGGACAAGCAGGTCTGGGCTAAGCTGGCAATTCCAGAGGAGTCAGTCTTGTGTGGCCGTGGAAACCATCATAGTGGATGACGGCGAGAAGAGTGAAAAGAAACAAGGGCTGAGGGCAGGGTTCCCAGGGTCTCCCACAATGACTGGGCAGGAGAAGGAGGAGCCTAGTAGAAGGACAGACGGAGGCAGTGAGAGGAACATGGCAAGAACCAGGACAGGTGGGGTCGTGGGCACCAGGGACATTGCCGGTGTCACCACCTCAGCTATGGGGAGCTGGGAACCAAGTCCCAGAGAGGACAGGTATGGGAACATGGGCTGGGGAGTGCACAATTGGCACCTCGAAGTTCTGGGGCTCAGACCCCATAGGAATGGCACCTCCTGTGGGCGTGGGTGGGAGGACCTGAAGGGAGGGAGAGAAGGTAGGCACAACTTAGAGGAGAGGATGGAAATCGAAAGGATTATTCTGATTGGTTTAGTTTTCTCAGAGTGCCTGGAGTCTTCTGTTTAGGGTCTTCAGGGGAGCACCGTGGTCTGGAATGGCTGAGACTGAGGGAATGGGTGGGCGGGCTGGCCAGACACGTGGTTGCAACGCAGTGCTTAAGATCGAACGGGCATTCTGGGAGCCCTGCCCATGCCAGGGCCATGCCAGGGCCTGCGCTCCTCTGTCTCCACTCAGTCCAGAAATGCTCCTTTGAAGTAGCCATGCAGTAGTCACAAATATTTGCTGCTGCTTCTGTACAGCCCGAGGTAGGGCTATTTTCCCTGGTGGCTCTTCAAATCTGCCGGGCATACGCAGGGACCACTGTTGGACCACGAGTCCTCGTCTTTGAACAGGTCTCCATAGAGGCAGAGAAGGAATTGCCTTTGCTGCCAGGAGTGGAGTCCAAGAGCTGCTGGCAGAGAGTTCTTACAAGCCGGAGGCCGCCACTCCCCATCCCCTTCCAGCCTGATCGTGCTTTGGGGCAAACAGGAGTGGGGGTAACTCTGGCCCAACCAGGGTCTGACTTTAGCCCATCACTCAGGACTGCAGTCTGGGTTCACACATGAAAAAAAAACTGAGGCTGGTGGCAGGGAAGCCACTTGCTCAGGGAGACAAGCCGAGGGGGAGACTGAGAGCCTGGGCAGCAGCCTGGGTCTTCTGCCCTCAGCAGCACTAGGTTGGGGCCAGAGCTCTGGAAGGGTCTGTCTATGCTTGTGCTATCCTGCCCTTAGCTTCCCAAACATGCTTCACTCACCTCCTGGCCTTTGCACATGCTATTCCTCCTGCCTGGAACACCCACTCCTATCTTTGTTAACTCTTATCCCACCCTGCAGCTAGCCCCCCATGTCCAGGAAGTCTGTCCTGACCCCAGACAGGTTTAGAGGCCCCCTGTGTGCCCTCACAACCTCCTGTGGGGAAAGTTCCCTCTGCCTCATGCTTAGTGCCCAGATCACAAGAGCCAGATTTTTTTGGTTTTTGTTTTTTGGGTTTTTTTCATTGGAGTCTCACTCTGTCGCCCAGGCTGGAGTGCAGTGGCATACTCACAGCCACCACAGCCTCGACCTTCTTAGCTTAGGCAATCCTTCTGCCTCAGCCTTCCAAGTAGCTGGAACTACAGACGCATGCCAACATGCCCAGCTAGTTTTTGTGATTTATTGTAGAGATGAGGTCTCACCAAGTTACCCAGGCTGGTCTCGAATCCCCGGGCAATCCCCTCGTCTTGGCCTCCCAAAGTGCTAGGATTACAGACTGAGCTACGGCACCTGGCCAAGAGCCAGATTCTTGAGACCATGGGTGCCTGGGACGGGATCCTGCCTGTTCACCACTGTCCAGCATGAACCGTGCACCCAGGCAGTGTTCGTTCAATGAATGAAAGGAATTCATGGAGAAAGGAAGAGAGGGAGGGGGATAATATCTTCCTAAGGGTCTCGAGTCAAAGGAAAACCTTCCGCATGGACTCTGAGAGCTCGAGGAGCCTGTAGGCATTATCCAGCCACATCCCTGCCCTTTACATGGCAAGAGCCTGGGGCATTAGAGGGTAAAGGATGTGCCCAAGTCTGAGTGAGCGTCTGAGTGAGCATGGTGTAGCCAAGACTAAAGCCCTCCAGCAACCCTGGTTCGGAGATCTTTCCTAGTGATCATCAGGTGGCACTTCAGGGACTATGGCAGACCAGAAAGAGGGAGATCTCTGGGCTGGGGACTTCAGGGGCACCATGAAACTAGCTCAGAGGTGTGCAAGACTGGCGGGACCACAGGGCTGCCAGTTCTGTCCCTCCGATCTGGCCACTGTGCAGTCCCAGCCCAGCCCCTTCTGCTAGGAGCATCTCTGTCCCAACAGCTCTTAGACCACCCCGGGGCTGTCAACATGCTGACCTCCAGCTTCTACCTGTCACCACCGTCCCAGGCAATCAGGGGAATAGTGCAGGGAGTTGCCCCAGGATCTGTGATGCATGGTGAGTGGAAAGGAGACTGCTGCCTGCAAGAGCAGGATTGCAGAGCAGGCTCCCAGCAGCAGCAGCAGTGGGGATGGCAGGAGTTCTGGGCAAGCACCCAGCCAACCCCACTCTGCCTACATTGAGGAGGTTGGGGAGACGGAGGCCCAGGTGGCAGAGGGGTGTCCGAAGGTGCTGACTTCCAACGGCTCCTGTGTCCGTCACGTTCACTTGACCTCCTGAAAATTCTTCCTCCCAGAGGAAAGGACTGACCTGTATTCTGGGACCTCAATCCTGCATCTCAACAAAGGAGGGTGATTTTCATTCTCATCTGGGGCTTTGGACTCAATGATCCATTTCTTTAGTCACAGACCTGGCCATAGAGCAACTGTAATCACTGTTTGCTGAGTGAATGGCCAGCCCCTGTCCTGACACACACCTCTGGAGGTCACCACTGGAGGATTCAGTTCTGTGTTTGTACCTCCTCGGGGCCACTGTCAGTGTCCACTGGTCCCTGCAATCAGTTGAGGTAATGGGAAGTTCTTCCCTGCTGGGCTCTTACACCTCAGCGAGTCCTCAGTGGCCATCTCAGGGCCCAGGCCGCAGTGTGTGCTCCATCAGTGTTGGATAGATGGATCTGTGAATGTTCTCATGCAGTGAGCACATGCTGAGCCTGTGCAGGGCAGTGGAGATGCGAGCTCTGCCCTGTGGGAGTCTGCTGAGGAGACCCACGAGATCACAGAACCCCACTCCCACCCTAAGGGCGGGAGAACTGAGTTGCGGACAGGATTTACAAAGATGAACCACAGACCCACTGGGGGCTTAAGGGCTTCCTGGACCTGAGCCTTGTGTGACTGCTGAAGGCTGCCCCGGCCTGGACAGTCAGAGGCTGGGGTCAGCTTAATAGTATGAGTCATAGTAATGCCCCAGGAAACACTTGAGAGCCCTTGCTGCATAACAGCCACTGATCTTTGTAATCCTTACAACAACCTCAAACGTTGTTATTACAAACCATTCCCATTTTACAGAGGAGGAAATTAAGACAGGGGGAGATATAACTAGTAAACAGCAGAGTCAGGATTTTGGACCCAGGCAAGGTGGCACCAGGATCACATCTCACCCACTATGCCATACCCCACCTCTCAGGGAGTCCGGGGCTCCGATTTGGTGTAGGTCACTGGTGTGGACACAAACCCATGGATGGCTGTCTCCAGGGGCTGGTGGCCTGGCATGGGGTTGAGCCCACTTTATCTCTTGTGTTTCAGGTCACTTTCTTGGGAATAACACAGTCATCGACATCTTGCGGCAGGCGGGGCTGGAGGTGGACCACACACCTGCAGGACAGGCCATCCACAGGTATCTGGGGAAGTGTTGGGACTGACCGTGCCTGACCATATGCCACATAGCTGGCTACTCCTGCATCCCTGCTCAAACCTGTGGGAGGGCTTTAAAGAAACCTCGGATGAGATAGGGCCTCATGGGGACGGGTCTACCAGGCAGCAAGAGTGAAATGCTGGCCTGGAAGCTGAAAGTCAGATAGAAGGCTGGGAAGCCATCTTGACTAGGGCAGGGCATGGATGGGAGCAGGAACAGCATTAGGAGTGGAGAGGCACTTGGAATTTAGGGACTAGCGAGTTGCATGAGGGTCAGGGGGACTCTGAGTGCCTGGAGGACTCAATGGTTGCCCCACCCCAAATCAAGATGGTGCCATGGGGGGATGAGCAGGGGCCTGGCCTCTTCCCTGTGTCATAGCCGCACCCTGTGGTGGCATGACTGCCACAGCCAAGCCTTGTCTTTATCTTCGTGGCCGCCTCTGGCCGTGCCCTTCACTCCTGACTTTCCTGTCAGGGCACACTCAATCTGCTCAAATGGCCACTAGCAACCACCCTTTATTCCTGCGGGGGCTTTCCCGTCCCCCACACCCCCAGTCTGGAGGCTGCCCAAAGGTAGGGAACAGCTCAGTCCTGCTATGGGTCCACAGCACCAGCGTCAGGCCGAGCACAGCAGAGGTGTCAGTGAGAGCCAGCCCCTTGGTCCTGGGCAGCCTGTAGGTCAGTGACAAGATCCTCACACTCCAGGATTCCATGCTGCCAGTGCTCCAGCTTTCCTGCAGGAACCTTCATAACCCGTTCACAAGCCCACAGGGGTAGCACAGTGTGATTTCAGCTCCTGTTTCTGGCATTATAAGACCCAGAGTTTTGAAAGGAGCTTAAATAATCATAGCCAATATTTATTTGCTCACTCTGTACCGGGCTGTAAACCCTTCTAACTCATTTAATCCACACAACAACCCCTCGAGGTAGGAACTTCAGTATCTCCGCCTGATCATTGAGCAACTTGAAGCCCAGAGAGGCAAAGTCACCCTCAGAAAGACACAAAGCTCCTGTAAGTGGCAGTGTGGCTCTATCTAGGGCCACCTGAGCTCCTAGCCATGCCCTGTACTGGCTCTGGGGGCGGAGTGGGGACGCAGACATGACTGAGACCTTGTTCTTCAGAGATGAGGCCTGGATCACCTAGAGGATATCTCCAGAGCATTGAGATGCAAGTCTCCTAGCTCCCCTGGCTCCATGACACTTCTGGAGAATTTTATAAACCCTTACACCAGGACTCCATCCGAGTCTCCCACTCTTCTCATCTTCTGAGTCAGAATGACAAGATTGCGCTTTCTGCCTGAACTGATTGAACCCAGCACAGACCAGTTGTATCAGGGGCCAGGACCAGTATGTGTTTGAGGGGTGGGGATTCCAAGGTAGCCTCAGGGACAAGTCATTCCTTAAGTTCCCCTCTTCTCTCCTCACCCCACCCTTCACCTCCACATCCAAGGACCTTCCCGTTGAAGCTCATTGTGTCTGTCCAGGCCAGGGCAAGGGAGGCCTGTGGGCTGGTTAGGCTGGCAGCCTCCTAGTCATCTCAGAGCCCCTACATCAGAGGAAGAAGTTCCCCCCCCCCCACCCTATCCCCGTGACTCCCCCCAGGCTCTGCTCCAAGGGTTCTTGGCCTTAGTCTCCTGCACAGGGGAGTGAGGGAGCCGGCAGGGTGGAGGGGGTGGGGATGCTGAGGAGGCTCCAACAATGAAAGCCATCATCAGCCACAGGTGCTTCCTGGATCTATCTTTTTGTCTGACTGTTTTGAATTATCTCCCCAGCAGCTGCGTGTCTCCAGGCAGCCTGCACCCTGGGAACCTGGGGTTGCCATGGGGCTGAGGGAGGAGAGGCTGAGCCGATGGCCTTCCCCTATTACAAGAGAGAGAAGCCCCTCACCCATTGTGCCATGTGACAGCCGACTGGGGAGGCCGGCTGCTTGCTGTCTTGGGTTCCGCCTTATCTTGCCTGCCGTTCGCTCAGACACAGTTCCTGAGACCCTTCCTAACCTTCTTCCAGGGGCAGATGTCCCCACAATGAATTCCCTTAGGGCCACGAAAGGAGAGAATAGAAGGGAAAAGAGCAGAGGATGTCCCCAGGCTAAGAGTTGTATGTGTGTGCCGCTAAATAGAACATGAATTCTGCAATACAACACAGGACACTTCAGTGCCTGCCTGACAGCCAGGTCCACATGCTGTTGGCCAGCGTCAAAGAGAGGCATGAGCCAGGCCCTGTGCTAGGGCCTCCTCTCATTCCTCCTCACAACAGCCCCAGGAAGTAGGTGGTATGGTCCCTCCCGGCCTACAGCCGACTGCAGCTCGAGGCAGTCAGGGACTTGCCCTCAGGCACACAGCCTGTCCATTGCAGAGTCGGGCTGTGGACCCACATCAGTCTATGTCCAGCTCGAGTTCTAACAACTTAACACTGTCCTGCCTCTGCTGAAATGTACACAGTCAATGTGAGTTAAGTGCACGAATGTGTGGTTGGATGAATACATGACACAAACTATGTTAATGATATTAGTTACTAAAATGTTTTGACTGTTTACTATTTGTCAGACACTCTTCTGTCTAAGTGCTTTGGCTGTGTTTACCTGCGTAATTCTCATAAGGTACGCTGTGAGATAACAGGCTGCAATAACCCCATTAACAGAGCGGGAGACTGCGGCCCATCGAGGTTAGGTCACTCTCCGGAAGTTCTCCAGCCAGAGTTGTTGAATGAATGAGACCCTGACCAGGCTCACATCTGCCCCCAGAGACCAGTCCAGGGCTCACTTTCTTACCTCCTCCTAGTCGAGGCTCAAATGTCACCTGCCAGTGACCACACCACCATCCTGAAGTGCCCTCCACCCCACCCTCTCATGTCTTTGCTCTATTTCTCCTCAGCAGGTAGCACCATCTGAGATCCTCTGTTTCACTCTGTCCTCCACTTTGGAATGTAAGGTCTCAGAGGGCAGGAGTGCTGTCTATTTCAGTCATACTGAGACCCATCCACCTCCTGGCAAGTCCCTGGGGCAGGGTGGGTGCTCAGTAAGTATCTGCTGGCTGAAAAATTGAAGGCATGAGTTAAGACTCTGTCCTTAGGACCAAACCCCCTGGCGATTTCTCCTGCCGTGACAACTCTGTCATGAATTCTGTTCCCTGCCGCACGTGGATGACATGCTCCAACACGTGTGCCCCATGTGTCATTGCTCCTTTCCAGCCCTGCCACCGGGAGCCCAGCACCCCCTCCTGAGGGAACCTCGACGAGCCCGGCCCCAGCAACCCCAGCTGCTGCTGTCCCTGCAGCCCCCTCAGCGACCCCCACCACCCCGCCAGAGGAGGAGGATCCAGCTCTGTCCCCGCACCTCCTGCTCCCCGACAGCCTGAGCCAGCTGGAGGAGTTCGGCCGGCAGAGGAAGTGGCATAAGAGACAGAGCACGCACCAGCGTCCGCGGCAGTTCAATGACCTCTGGGTCCGCATTGAGGATAGGTAAGCAGGGGAGGGTAGGTCTGCCCAGGAGCTGGGGCCTCCGCAGACAGGGGTAGCCTACTCCAGAACCCCCCAGTCCACACAGCTCTGCACACTATCACCAGGCCAGCCCTGCTGTAAGGGAGGCATGACAGATTGGCCCAGACAGCACGTTCACATCTGATTTTTCCAGTTTTATTCCCAGAACAAGAGCAAGTACACTTCTCTTGATTTTATTTATCTATTTGTTTATTTATTTATTTTTAGTCGAGGTATCACTCTCTTGCCCAGGCTGGAGTACAGTGGCATGATGGATCAAAGCTCACCACAGCCGCCACCTCCTGGGTTCAGGCGATCCTTCCATCTCAGCCTCCTGAATACCTGGGATTACAGGAACATGCCACCATGCTCAGCTCATTTTTAAAATTTTTTGTAGAGACAAAGTCTTGCTATGTTGCCTAGGCTGGACTCGAACTCCTGGGCTCAAGCAGTCCTCTCACCTCGGCTTCCCAAAGTGCTGGGATTATAGGTGTGAACCAACACGTCTAGCCAATTCTCTTCATTTTAAAGATGAAGAAATGGAAGCTTCATTCAGGTGCAGTGGACAGAAGTGTGTTTTGCACTTATCTTCCGTGGGACACACCTATGCAAAGCAGGCTCCATTTGTCCCATGAACTGGAGGCAAAATAGGAGAAAGTGGAACAGGTTAGCTACACCAGAAGGCTATAAGCTTCTTGTGCCAGGGAGGCCCGAGTGACTGACAGCCTGGTAGGGAGGCTGCCGAGAGCACCCTGCTCTGTGAAAGAAGTGGGACAGGGTAACAGCTGCCCTTGATGCTGTGGGCTCTGTCTCAGGAGCAGATAAGGATTTGTGATAAACCTTATTGAAAATGGGCGGGCACAAAAATCATCCTAATGTACTAAGACCCCTCAGTCCTCTTTCTATAAGCCTATAAGCCCCTCCCATCACCTGCACCACTCTACTGGACCTGTCACCAAAGCTCCTGCTGTAACCAAGATGCTGTAACATTTCAGTACAGAGCAGTCTCCCTAGATTCCACTTTTTGGAAGGAATTTCCATATTTGGTGAGCAGTGTCACCAGAGCACTATGGATATCCCAGGGAGGGACTGTCAGTGAAGGGGTAGAATCCGACCCACTGCAGTAGCCCAGCCCTGGACATGACATGACCAGTAGTGGGCTATGGGATGTCAGGATTTTTCTCAGCAAGGATCACCTGAACCCAGGAGGTCAAGGCTGCGGTGAGCCATAATCAATCATACCACTCTGGCCTGGGTGACAGAGTAAGACTTTGACTCAAAAGAAAAGAAAAGAAAAGGAAAAGAACTCCAGAATATAAGAATCGAGCCCATTGATCCTTTGGACATTGGTTTCAAAGTGCCTGACTTGGGTTCCTGAGAAATGTACTTCTGCAGAGCCCTTGCCTGCCCTGCCTGCCCGACGAGGAGGCATTGCTGTAGCTGAATTGGCTATGACACATTTGGGTCATGCGCCCAGCATGGGCTGCCCCCTTCTAACTGGGAGCGAGAGCATAGAGTTACCGAGAACCACTTCCTTCAGTGTGGGGAGGGCGTGCAGGCTGCCAAGGAGGCGCAGGCAAGTGAAGGAGCTGGCAGCCTGAGGTAAGAGTTCCAATTAGGCTGGTCATCAGAGCCCTGATCAACACGCCACGGTGACCAGGAGACCTGACCAGCAATGGGGCCAACCCATGGGGTGACAGGAGGCTGGGCTGTCAGCTCCAGCAGCGGGCTCCCAGCCCCTAACCATGTCTGAAAGGTAAATTTCTGCAAATGACTCCAAACAGCTTCCTTCTCACAACACGTAGCTCTGAAACACAGAGCCCAATTTTAGGAGAAGAAAACAGCTTTTCTTTGGCAAGAGGGGAGCTCCTTCTCCATCCCAAAAGGTAGATTGTGGTTGGCTAACTTTCTCCCATCTGGTTGGGCTGAAGAAGAAAGTTTCCACCGATGGGCAGCCTGTTTGTTGAAGATTTCTTGCTGCCTCTGGGAAGCAGGCCCTGAGCTCCCCAAGAGGCCCAGGTGCAGAGCATGGCCTTCATTGCTCCCGGGGGACCCACCCCACACTTCTATGGTCCCCACATTTCCAATTTTCTGAGAGGGAGCAGAGGGTGATAATTTTCTCAGGGGGTGACCAGGGCCCATTGGTGGCCCTTATAACACAGTCATGTCCCTAGAAGCTTTAGTTCTGTTCAAGAGTGTTCTCATTTTTCTCCTCCCAAACCCCATGAGAGCTGTCCCCTCCTCTCTGTCACCTCTCCCAGCTTATCTTGTGCCTACAGCCCTGTGGTGGGCTCCTGGTGGGTCTCCCGGCCTGGAACCTTGCCCTCATGCATGACCCCCCTTCAGCCTGAGGTTCTGCAGTGCCCCCACACTGCTGCCAGCCTGGGTGCAGGGACTTCCCCTCCCTTCTGCCCCATCCACTGCCCTCTCCCTCAGAATCTGCCAACCTTGTCCTCGCCAGGCTGCGTGCTGCCCCACCTTGTCCTCCTCCTGTCTCTGCTTAGGGTGTGGAGCTGGTGGACATTTGTCAAGTTCCCCCCATGCCAGGTACCCACCTTCACCCTATCCCTCATCCTGCCCAAAATCATGAAGACAGGCCCATTTTACACATGCAGACTCAGCAGATCAGGCAACTGGGCTGACCACACAGAGAGCCATGCAGGTGTCTGACACTAAGGGCCACCAATGTTGCCCACTGCCATGTGTTTGCACTTCCCACCTTCTCTGTCCCCCCACCCCCACAGTGCCTGTATGTGCCCCTGTCTTGGTATAGTCCTCTGGACTCCGGGCCCTCCTCTGTGTCTTGGGGCAGGGAGGCCCTGAGGACAGATCTGGGTTGGGGGAGTGAGTGTGAGAAGGAAAGAGTGAGACCAGGATGCGCCTGTGAGCGCCGGACCCGGACACCACCTGGAGCAGACTGGCCCCCTTGCCCCTCATTACCCGAGATGTAAACACACACTGGAGGAAGTTTAGAGAAGCAGCAGCCCATGGCAGGATGATTTATGGGGACCGTGGAAAGGGCGGAGCATGTGTCCACAGATGGCTACATGGCAGCAAAGCATTGTCAGCGAACCTTCACCTCTGAGAGCCAGAGGAGGGCAGGGCAGGATTGTGTCAGAGGCAAGCTGGGGCATTTCTATGCAGCATGGAGCATGTGGCAGCCTTTCTGTTTCTCCTTTTGTGCAGTTAGGGCCTTCACGGGTCTCTGGAAGTGATGCCAGCTCTTGTTCTCCAAGTCCACCGCTGACTGGGATGGGGGATCATGGCAGAAATATGGGAGCAGAGTATCAGGCCATCCAGACTGGAAAGACAATCATGAGGGCAGATGTAGGGAAGAGTGCCTCCGAGTACCAGGCATGGTCCAAAGCAAGGCAGACATGGTGATGTAACAGATGCAGAGCTTTGTGGGTGTCACCATGCAGAGACAAGGGGTACAGGATACACATACTCCAGGGGTCGTTGCTATCTGGGCCTCAGTTTCCCCTGAGGTTTGAGCAAATGGCCAAAGCCCTCAAAGAGCGGAAGAGACACAGTGCTCCTCCCCCATGGGAAGTGTCTGTGAACCTCCTGCTGGTCCTGGTGGTCAGAGTTACCATGTGATGCCTGGACCCCATCAGATTAGAGGCAGAAGATGCCCCCGTGAGAAATGGGAAGCAGAGTCAACCAATGAATGAAAGCACAGAAAAACTCAGGCAGAATGAGATTCAAATCTACCCTCCCTCCCTTTTACTTGCTTTGGGGTTTAGAGATTAAGATGATACAGTACTTGTAAAGCTCTGATCAGCTTCTGACCACCAGAAGCACTCCATAACAGCTGTGGCTCCTGTTGGTGCCTGTGACTTTCAGAGTCTCTGGTCTGAGATGTCCCACCCACCCCTCTATCCCAGCAGGAAGTTGCTCGGGGCCTTTAGAAGATCTTAGGCTTAAAGCCCTTAAGTGAGCTATTGGGTTGGTGCTGTGAACTCCCCCCGTTTGACAGGAGCATGTTGGGCACATACCGTGTTCAGTGCTGGTGAGGGACTGGAACAGGAGAAGTCTTGGGTCATAGTCAGGGACAGATGGCTCCCCAGTACGGTGCCACTGAAGAACCCCGAGCCACAATCCATAGACCATGCCTCAGCTCTCCTAGGTGGCCTTGGCAAGTCCCACCTCCTCTCTGGGCCCTAGTTTTCCATCTCAGGAAGAGACAGACCTTTCTACCTGTGGTCTGCTATGAAGTTATTAGAAAACATGCCAGACTGTCTGTCTTATGTCTGGGAAGGAATCAGTCAGAAATGATCCGGCAAGAAAGGGTAAAGGCATTCCCAGCACAGAATGATGCGGACAAAGGTGTAGAGGCTGGTGGGGCCCTAGACATGCAGAAGTCTTAGATAGGTGACCCAGTTGCTTTGGCTATCTCCCTACGTCTGACCTGCTTGGCCCAGAGAGGCTGAGGCCCAGACTGGAGCCACAGCAGGGTATCCTCTGGCCCATCACATCAAGGGCTTCAACCCCAGGCAGCAGGGCCACCCACCACCCAGGTCCTGTATACCCCAAACCCAGTCTCCCCTGTATCTCCTTGAAACTCTCCAAGGAGATTACCCAAGGCACAGCCCACCAGCCCCTCATATTGGCAAGAAAGCCATGACCCAAGATGCTTAGAACTCGGGATGGCGCTTGGAAGCCCTGTGTCAAGATCAACCCCTATTCTAGGAAGCCCCTTGGAGGGTCTTCCGGGGGTAGACAGCTGACAGCGTCTCAGGTGCCAGCTTTGCTCTTCTGTGCTTTCTTCCTTGGGCTTCCACCTAAGAGCTCACTCTGGCTTCTGCCGCTGAAAAGCATGTTGAAGTCCGTGGGTCTATTCCTGCTCCTTCATAGTATAGCCAGGGAAACTGAGGCCTGGAGGACAGCACTTGCCCAAAGTCACACAGCAAACCAGGAGCATAGTATAGGCTAGAACATAGTATAGGCTTATGCCTTCCGCCCGGGTGGAGAGCCCCTTCCTCACTTGAGGGTCCCTGTTGACTCAAAGCAGACTCAGCCCTTGGTGCCAGCCATCTGCAGAGCCTGGGAACACTCACAGTGTTTGGTTTGGCTTCAAGGCTGCTTTGCCATGAGACAATTTTCCCCAACATGAGCCCGGGAGGGGGCAGGGATCTGGACTGGGGGACTAAGCTTTGCAAGCAGAGTGGGCCAGGGAGGTGGGTTGGGACATTTGGAGGGGCCTGTCCTCTGCATCCCCCCAGTCCCACCCCATTTCCCTGGGACTCCTTCCAAGCAATAAAAACCCCACTCAGGCTCCAAAGGAGAGTTTTCTTCTTTGGATTTCAAAGTGTGAAAGAAAATGTCTTTGGGCACCTTATGAGACATAGTTTTCATGACTCCTACTTGGTCTTGCCTTCCAGTAGTGGGACCAGCCGAGGCCAGTCTGGGCCCCAGCTCTGGGTACCCCAAGGGGCTCAGCAGGCTGTTCCCCTGAAGCCAACCCTCCAAGCCTTTCAGTTGCTTAGGCTGAAATGATGGGGCAGCAGCTAGGAATAATTTTTACAGATTTATTGTGTTGTGTTGGGGTGTGGGTTTGGGGTTTTCTTTTCATTAGAAAAGAAAGGGAGGAAAGGGATTGAGGGAGTGACCCTTACCCAGAACAGGCAAGAATCCCCTCCAGGGTTAAGGCCAGAGGAAGCCTCAGTCTCCAGCCCTGGTAAGCTGCCACCCACAGGTTTTAGAGGCCTCAGCCAGAAGCACCCACGCTTCACTCGTGGGCTCCCCACCAGGGGTTTGCTCATCTGCTCAGGCAGGGACAGCACCTTGGCTCGGCTCAACCTGGGGAGATAGGCTGGCCCAGGCATATTCTCTCTCTTGCAAGAAACTTGATGTCCTTTAAGCTCAGTTTCTGCATCTGAGAGATGGGAAGAATAATAAAATGACATCAAGCAGTGTCTGCTGGCACACAGTGAGTGCCCCACACATGGAGGATATTGTTTGTGGGAGGGATACAGTTGCAAAAATGTTAATAATGATGCTAGAAATAGCCAGCCTCCTCTAATGCTCCCTACTGCCATTGTTTCAAGCACTTTATGTGTATGCAAACCGCATATGACAGATACAGACCTATGGCATAGGGGGTCAGTGAGAAATGTACAAGGTTTTAAGGGAGACTTAACTACCCCAGGTGGCAATGAGGGATGAGGGGCAGATCATAGAAGACCACCGGGCAGGGTCATGGAGTCAGGCCTTCCAAGGTGAGTGGGAAGATAGGTGTGATAGGGAGGAAAGTATGTGCCAGGAGAGCATGAAAGGGAGGGAGGCCAGGCCACAACAGGCTGGCATGGGGGAGAGGTATGACACGGTGGATTCTGTGGTGAGTAAGGGGCGCTAGGAGCCACCTGGATCACCCTTGCTGATTCCACATGCAGCCTCCTCTCCTAACTTCTCCTCTGAGACTTTCGGAAACAAGATTGTGGTGCATCCCACCTGTAGACTGCAGGTTGCAAGGACTCAGCGGACACCTATGGTCAGAACATCACCAGAGGGGAGAGGAAGAGTCGGGGCAGTGAGTGAAGACCCCTCTCTTTACTGACATACATCAGGCCAGGGTGCCCAGAACACCCAAGCCAAGACCTGAGCCGAGCCCATTTGGAGGCAGGGGTGTGCTTGCTTGACCCTGGGCTCCCCTACCCACCACCAGGCTGAGGCTGAGGTTGAGACAGAGACAGGACCGTGTGAGAGGCATTCAGCCAGAACAGCGACGAAGTTTCTGGGTGATTATTACAGGCTCTCACTGTATGATCCCAGCTGTTAGGATCTCATGGCCCAGCCCGAGGACATGCGGCCTGGTGACCTGGGCATGAGCAGCCTGTCAGGGCCGGCTCAAGCAATGGGAGGCAGGGAAGTGCCCCAACTTCAGACCCCATGGAGACTACCCTGCCCTGTTTCCACCAGCCTATCCCATGCATCTGCTAGTGGGCACCTAGGTATGCCCAGTCTAGATCCTGGCTGTGCTGTGGGTCCTGGAGCAAGTTACTTAACCTCTCAGTACCTTGGTTTCCTCATAAGCACAATGGGGATAGCAGTCGTCCCTGCCTCCTAGTGTTATCATGAGGAGGAAAGGTCAAGATCTGGGAGGTGCTTTGCACAGAGCCTGGCATAGGGGCAGGGATCTCCAAGTACTTCTTTCACCTGCTGGGAGTGCCTCCCCGTGTGGGCTAGACTCATTCTGCCTTCTCGATCGGCTTCAGCATCCTCTCTTCCAGGAAACCTTCCTAGTCCCACATTGGACTGGGGTCCCCTGTGTGCTGGCTGGCCCCTGGCCCACGCCTCTGGTGTGATGGAGCTTGTGGGTCCCTGCATCTCATCTTCATCTGTCTCCTAGCTGCCCTGGATCCCTGAGGGCAGTCTCGGCTGCTACTTCTGGGCCCAGCTTTTTTCTGTATCCCAGAACCTGTCTCTCTCATCCACAGGCCTCCTGGCTAACTCCTGCCCTTGTGACTTCTCTGTTAAGCCTCTGTCATTGTCCACTCTCCTCCTCAGTCCCTGTCTTGCCTTCGGTCTCTCTCCTTGCTCGTCCATTTGCCGTTGCTCATTGTTGCTTTCCTGGGCTTGAGCCAGTAACCTGGTCCTGCATCCTGTCTTGCCCCATCCCTCTCTCCAGCTTCCCAAGGCCACCACATGCTGGGCTCAGGTCAGCCTGCCAATTCACACCCATGTGTAATCTCTTTTTATTTCTTTCTGTCTCACTCTATTTGTCACAAAGGTTTTCTTGAGCCAAAATTCTCACCTGTTACCTCCCAAACTAGATGCTGTTTCTCTGCATTTATGAAGGACTGCACTTTTCACTCAACACATCCTTCCCATTGGACGCACAACACTGCTTCCCTCTGTGAGCCCACCACTAGGTAGCCTCTCTGGCTACCACATAGCCTCTCTGAACCTCGGTTTTCTCAGTGATGGAAAGGGAATGATGAGAGCCATTCGGAAGATTTGGTGTGAGGACCAGAAGTATCATTTATGAAGTGCCGGATTCATAAAGGCTGCTTGAGAGAAGCAGTTTTCATGTGAGAGTGTGGAGTTGCCTGTCTTGCTTTCTGTGTGATTCTGTTGTCTGCCTGGGAAGAGTGCAGGGAGCCGGGCTCCCGTATGGGTCAGTGAATCTACCTCTTCCTTAACATGAATTCTTTCTGCCTAGGACCCGTTCTCTTGAGTGGTCACTCTTGAGGCCCTCGGCCCCCAGGGCCTGGTCTGGCCCAGCCCCTGGAGCCAGGCACAGGAGGGTCAGTATGGCCTCCAGAGCTTACCTGGGCTGGCTCTGTGGCTCTTGGCTGCTTACTTTCCCTGCCCAAGCCCCTGGTTTCCTTCTCCATTTAGAGAAAAGGAGATAAAATCGGATCTGAGCCCTAAGGCTTCTGCCCTGAAGTGACCGATGGTCACTCTGCCCTGTGTTTCCTCCTTTCCAGCACCACCGCCTCACCACCACCCCTGCCCCTCCAGCCCACCCACAGCTCCGGGACTGCCAAGCCCCCCTTCCAGCTCTCGGACCAGCTGCAACAGCAAGACCCACCAGGGTCCACCAGCGGCTCAGCACCTGGCCGCACACACCCCACCCTGGGCCTCCTGCCTGTCGCTGCCACCATCGCTGCCCCCTTCCTGCTGCACAACCTTGGGCCCTCCTGACCTTGGCCACCTCCTGCAGAGAAGCCAGAGAAACCACCCGAAGGTCTGCGGCCACACCCCGCCACTCCTGCCACCACCACCACCTCCAGGGGTACCCAACACATGCAGGGCAGTCCAGACGAGACGGGCTAGAACACTAGAGCTTGATTGTACCGAAGTTACATCTTCTTTTTTGTAGAAGGATCTTAATTTCCCATAGTGCTATGGGGCTCTTTTGTAAAATATGTGTCCATATTAAAAAAGAAAAGTGTATTTATTCTACCGATAAAACTATTTTTATGTGGCCTATGTTATAACCCCTTAATTTGCCCCAGGGCCAACCCAGGAGGGGACTCCAGGTAACCAAGACATCTGTGACCTCCTGTGGACTGTGGCTCTGAACTGGCTTGCTCCTGGATCGCCGAAGCTTCCTGGGTCTGGGTTTGGCTTCTCCCACTGTGGGGACCTCAGAGGGAGGGGCAGACAGACAGGCTTGGCTTTTGTGAAGCTGGATTTGGGAACCAGACGTGTGAATGCTGACTGTCCTCCCCTCCAGCCCTGGATGCATCCCAGGGCTGGGGAAGGCATGTCAGGAAAGAGAATGCTGCTATTTTGAAAACCCTGAGTGTCTGTGAACTGGCCTTCCATAGCTCTTGGTAAGTGTTTCGACCAAAGCGCTGGGGTGGGTTGGGGGTGGGATGTTGTGGTCCCCAGCCCCCAGTAATGGATCCAAAGAGAGCAAGGTGGGCTGCCCAAGGTCACGCAGCATGTGAGCAAGGACATGAGTCCAGACCTCTCTGTTCTGGTATAGTTAATACAGGAGAGGCTATTGAAATCATGGCTAAATGGACTGAGCTGGGCCAAGGGATGGGAGTGGGCTCAGAAAGGCAGTTTTAGAGATAGGGCTCCCAGAGAGTCATGTGTGATAATCATGGTGATGAGAACTGCATTTGTCCAAAGCCCGCAGCGAGTAAGAGGCAGGCACTTTGCACGGTCACTTAATCACTGGTTCTCATTCCACTTCTGTGAGATGTGACTGTCCTCATTTCACAGATGAGGAAACTGAGCCTCCCAAAGAGGTGACGGGGCTTTGCTCAAGATCCCCCAGTCAGGCTGTAGCCCCAGATCAGCATGCTACAAAAGCAACCCTTGCCTCCTGGTCCGTGTTCTCTGCCAGGGAAGCTCCCAGGGAGGCAGCTTGCTCAAGTTGGGCCCGGCACAAGCATCTCACCCCCGCCAGACCCTTTAACCAATTGCTCATGTTGGTCCCTCTGGCCAGAGGGCTCTGGCAACAACATGTGCCACGTGTCTCATGCCCCTACTTGTCAAATCTTGGAACCCATGAGAGGCCTTCCTGCCAAATCAGAGGCTGGGAGTTGGGCACAGCTGTGGGGTACCTGGGGAGGCAGGCAATGGAAACTTCAAGAGACTTATCCAGCCCCTCTGCTCCCCACAATGGTGATTGGGGAGACAGAAGACTCAGGTGGGCTGACTCCCAGGCCTGAACTCCAGCTGTTCTGGTGTCTCACTAAGTACAGAGTCCTGGAACCTGGGTGCAGAAAGGGCCTTTCACTTGATGAGTCATAATAACAGTAGGAGTAATGAAAAAGCCAGAGAGGGGAGACGCTTCTCCAAAGCTGCCCAGCAGGGCAGTTCCACTAACTCCCAGCCTCACTGCTCCATGGGTTTCCCTGGCGGGCTTGCTGATGACTGATTGGCCCCAGTGCCATCGTGCCCAGCTTGGCAGCTGTCTCCCTTCTGAAATGGTACAACTCTGGGCAGCTCATGGGACAGTCAGAAGTCCCACGGGCATCTTGGCAGGCAGTTGAATTCTTTCCAGCTCAGCCCCGATGGACATGCTTGAGCTTGAGACCTGGCAGGAGCCTGGAGCTCTGCCTCAGCGGGTCCAGCCAGCCTCATGGGCACCACGCTATAAACTGAACTTGACCTTGGCCAGGGACTGGAGTTGGTTTATCCTTGGCAAAAATACGACTTCCTATTTCTGAGCGGGAAGGGGCTTAGCTGACTTATAAAGCAGGCTCAGAAGTTGGACATCAAACGGATCGTGCAGAGAGCTATTTGGATGAGATAAGTGTAAAGGAATTAGAAGCACACGGGCCAGATTCCCCTCTGTTTGGGGTAGAGTATGGCATGCGACGTATTGAGATGGAGGTTGAGGTTAATTAAAGATGAAGCATTTGGGTAAACAGTCCAGGCACCTGACCGTGTGCCCAGATCTGTGCCAGGCATGGAGCCAAGAAGGTAAATTAATGCAGTGTGTAATTACTGAGCGCAGGCAATGCCAGGCTCTGTATTGGAGTTGAATCTAACCACCTTCCTTGGCCTAGAGGAACTCGTCATCAAGATGGGACAAGCAGCCCTGTCCTAGGTTTTCCTGTCCTGACCCCTGACTTCAGGCAGATTCAGTCTTAGTCTTAACGAGATGCCTTTTCAGGGCAGATTGGGGGATCCCAAACGTTCTCTTAACTGAACCTTCAGATTAGAGAAAGATCAGTTTAGAGAAAGATGGCTAGGCCAGCTGATTGGGTGAACAGGTGCTGACAGGCGAGCCAGAGCCCCTGTGGTCAGATCTGAAGCCAAAGTTCACTGGTCTCTGGGGACCACCAGCTGGTTAGGTTTTGAAATGAACTCAACTTGCTGACTTGTGTCCCAGAAGACCTGAGGCACACAGATAGGAGTCTGCATGACTGGGGCTCATAAATTTGCTCATCTTAGGCCAGAGAACTGCCATTCCATATGCAGCCACTTATGGAACAAGCTATCCACCATCTACAGACATTTCTTCCAGAAATGTACTATATGCCTAGCTTCATAAAATGCCTCGGTTCCTCTGAGAGCTTTCCGTACATTTCTTAGGACTTTCATGTTTGACCTTAAGGCAGGCAGGAAAGACAGAAGGCCCAAGACCCAATGAGTCAAGTGACCCGCCTAAGGTTGGGCAGCATGTTGGTGTGGCCCTAGGTCCCCCTCTCTCAGGAAAGCTGGCTGTGTGATCAGGGAATCTCTGAGGCAGGACAGAAGATCATGCCTCTGGTCTTCCTCCATGGCTGATCCAATGCACCAACAGCCAGGCAAAGGCAGGGAAGACCCCATCACCCACAGTGCAGGTGTGAGGGTTAGGCTTCCAGGGAGCTGCAGTGGGTCACTGAGGCCCCTCTAACCCTGAGAGGCAAAGGTCTGGAGTCCACAAACCATAGAACCTTGTGCCAACTATGAGCAAATTTCCCCATGCACCAAAAGACCCTGAATGTATTTTCTTCATTCTAACTGTCATCTACGACCTCCTGGCCTCAGCTAGACTTGGGAAAGCCTAGGGGTTTAGACCACTTGTTCCACCTGCCCGGTCTCCAGCCCAATGCCATTGTCACAATGGATCCCACAGAGGGGGAAAAGTCCTTCTGCCAAAAGGAAAGTCTAGTTAACACACCGTGAAGGACTAGAGAAGTTCTGCTCAGGAATTGCAGCTTTGATGGTATCCTGTGTAGCAGAGAAAAGAACTGGGTCAAGTGATGGTTTTTCAGTGACCATAGGATAAGAACCACAGCCTGACATTTAGACAATCCATGACCTAGCCCTGCTGACTCAATCAGCCACATCTTTCATTCTCCCACCCTCTGTCTGACCAGGCTGAATCTCAGTCATTTCTAAAAAAGACACAATATTGCACATATATACCTCCTCCTGAAAGCCCCCTCTGATTTCTTTGTGCTTTCTTGGCATCAATCACGATACCCACTTCCCAGTGCTGTGACTGTCTACTTCTATATCTGCTCCCCCACTGGACTGTGAACCATTTGATGGCAAAGTCATGTGAACTCACCCTTGTATCCTCATCTGACCCAAAGGTGGTGCTCTGTAGATGTGAAAGAGGGGAGGAAGGAAGCCAAAAGAGAGAGAGGAAGAAAGGAATGAAGGCAGAAAAGGAGAGAGGCAAACCTTAGCTCTGCCAGTGGAATATTTCTACCAAGCCAAAGCTGTCCACAGATAGACTGGTGCCCCTGAAGGTGGTGAGTTTCCTGTCAGGAGAGGAGTTCGAGTAGGAGCAATGTGCCCGCTGGCTGGGGAAGTGGCAGGAGAGGGAAAGCCTTGGCAAGGGACCGGTGTAGGTGATATCAGGGGTCCCTCCTGGCTCTGTGATGCTCAGTTTCTTTGAACATTGTTATTTTTCTAAAAATTCATCTAAGCAGCCAAAAAAAATCACCCCGGCTGGCTGTCTAAACCAGTAAGGCTCAGGAATCAGTCCAGCCTCCTCCTCCACCCACAGCCACTGCCCCTCTCATGTTCGCCCTTCTTCAGCAATCCTGGCAGGCTTGCCTGCTGCTCCTGGGCAGGGGGCCTTCTGGGAGGTGAGAGAGGGCTGGACTGGAACGCAAGCCCCAGGTCCCAGCCCAGAGCTCCTTTCCTTTCTCCCAGCCCTCTCAACCGTGGGGAGGGAAGAAAGCGCTCTCGAGAACTGATGGAGCCCCTCCCTGATCCTTTCCAGGGGTCTTCAGCTCACCCCATCCTTTCTTCAAATGGGAGTGAGTGCTTCCTCTCTGGAGACATTCTGGGTACTCCTTCACTTTGCTAGGTGACCTTGGGCAAGCCCCTGTCTCCTCTGAGCCTTCATTTCCTCATTTATCACATGTCCTGCCTGGGCTAGGGTGAGGAGTGTTGGGGATGATGTGTACAATCTTGGTGCTCCACACGGGTGAGGTGCAACCCCGTCCCAGGCTCAGTGTTTGGCTGCCCTCCCACGGCACACAGCCTGCATGGGATTGGAAGCATGTGGCAGGCAGGAAAGGTGACAGAGTTGCATGCCTTGAAGGGCCCCTCCACCCTGAGTCCTGCTGTGAGGAAAGTGGGCTTTGAACGGGATCCAAGTCTCAGATGTTTCCAGTGAGCTGCCAGAGACAAAGGGCTCTCAGACTTCGTGGGTTCCTGGGGGCTGGGGAGGGTAGCGGGGCTGATGCCTGGCCAAAGGAGGCTCTCACCCAGAGCAGGGAAAGCCAGAGCCTGCTCCATCCCTGAGCCTTACAGAGCTCACCATCGTCCCGACTTGACTCACTGTGACATGAGCTTCATATGTCAATGTATTTGAAAGGTACTCATGATGTGTTCTGTAGCCACCTATGCCCTCACCTCTGTGAATTATCATGAAGAGTTCTTTAAGAATATAATGGAAGACAAAGAAAGATGCTATTAATGTTATTTTGCCAAAAATATTTTTGTAGCATAATATATTAATAAAAGACATTGTGAATTCAGTGGCTTGCTATTTCTGTGTGAGACGGCCTCCTTCCTCCTCCTGCCAGGGAACATCAGGGGGAGTCAGCTTTGCTTCCAGGGCCGAGGCCGGAGGCAGGGGAATGGAGGAACTGAACAGGCCCTGTGCCTGTGCAGAGAATCGAGCAGGGTCCAGAGGGTGGTTTGAGCAGGGGTCCAGCAGCTTAAGAGGCTTCATGCCACGTGTTTGGGAAAAACTCTCAAGCATATTTTTCCTCTGCTTTCACACCACAGCAACAGTCTATCAACACAGAAGGAGACTTCTGTGATGAAGGGTGTGGGGATTTTTCACATACACACCAACAAGTGGGCAGCAGCCATGTATCCTCTGGTTCAATTTTGACAGTCTGCCTGGAGATAGGGTCGGGCCGGACTGGCGGGTCAGGGCATGGGTGGGGTTCCAGCTGCCACTCACTTTAGCCAGCAAGCCAGGCAAGCAGGGCCAGTCACCGTTACAGCATCATAAAATGAAATTATTTTCAGAAAATATTCATAAAGCCCTATTTCATATCGGTCAGTTCTGGACTTGCACAACAGTTCCTGTGTTTTCTTTTTCTTAGTTTTCATTTCTTCCTCCCTGACCAGCCACAAAAAAAGATTGATAAAATTTGCAACCTGAAGACACAAGCTCCCAGGCAAGGAAGGGCTGGAGACTTGATCTCCCTGGGTGTCTCCTTCCAGTGTTTCCCCCTCTTATACCAGCCCCCCCCCACCTTCCTCCCACCCCACCCCCACTTCCCTGAGACCCAGGAAGGAGGCAAGGGGTTGAATAGGATAGTGACCAAGGTGGGGTGAGGAATGCAAGGGAGATCAGTGAAAGAAAAAAAAATTACACAGAAAGATGGATGGAGAGGGAGCAAGGGCACAGAGCTGGAGGGACCACCAAAGAGACGGAGACGGAGACAAGAGGAGAGGCAGGTAGATGGCGCTGGAGAGATGGAGGGGGAGAAGGAAGGGGTGGCCTGAGTGGGGAGACAGAAGAACGCAGACGAGGGGAGACCCACTGGGGTCAGAATGCAACAAGGTCTTGGCATGAGCAGGCTGGGGGCTGGGGGGAGGGGCCATGACAGGTGGGCCACTGGAGGCAACTCCTGGGGCCTCCTCCCAGGGAGACTGAACAACACATATTGCTCCCAGGGCCAGTCAGGCTCCCCACATTCAGCCCCTCAGCCCCACCCCAAAGGTTGTCCAGTCTCAGGGCCTGGGGCCGGTCGTCAAGGGGACTGGGTCCAGTCCGGCCTTGTACCCAGGTAGTGCCTCCCCCTCTCCCAGCCTCGCTTTCCTCCTCTACAGTGGGGGTAATAAAAATACCTCTGGCACAGGCTGCAGTGAGGTTTAATGAGATAGTGGATGTAAAAATGCCTTGGAAACCAAGGCCCAGCGCACATGTTAGCTGTTACTACAGAACTGCAGGCGGCAAAACCAGCAGTGCAGGCAGAAGGTCCTCAAACAGCCCCTGCAGCTGGAGGCCCTGGAACGTTTGGGCATGGGGAGGCAGATTTCCAAGCAGCAGCTGAGGGTATACACCTGAGAAGGCTGGAGTCAGGATCCAAGGGCTGTAACCTCAGGCTGAGGCTACTGCCCTATGGGCAGTGGAAGCCACCGGCAGCTTTGGAACAGAGTTGTGTGATGTAGAGGAAAAGCATGATGCCCTGGGCCATCTCTTCCTCTCGTTGAGTCTCAGTTTTCCCATCAATAAAGTGGGGGAAGAATAACTTCGAGTTCACAGAGTGACTGTGAGGACTTAGGATAAAGTGGAGGTGCTTGTGCTCTGTAGAGATTACATGCTTTGAGTCCTTTGCTGGTGGAGATGATAATGATGAAGATGATGAGGGAGAAAGGTATTTACAGAGCCCTACGTCCCCCTACACCCCATGCCTGGTCCCAGCAACAGAATGACCCATGAAGCCACAAGGTCCCGGGGACTTTCTCCCGTGATGATGGGTGGGCATGGGAGGATATTGGAAGCACTACTGGGAGTCCCCTGGGCAGAGACTAACTCTGCTAAGTTGCCTCTCTACCCCCTCTGGAGCGGCCCATCTCAGCCTTATCCAAAGAGAAACATACTAAAAGCACCAGCTACCTTCAGCAAGCGTTGCACTTGGAAGGTGGTACTGGCTTTCCTGCCATCTGGCAGCTGCCACCAGGGGGCAGTGCTGCTCAGGCTGTGTCCTTGAGTTCCAAACAGGTGACCCGAAAGAGCAAGGCGTGAATGTGGGAGCTAAAGGAGACACGACTCCCCTTTGGGCTCAGGCCCCTCACTGAGCAGAAAAGGAGACCACCAAGAGCCGGACTCAGAGGTGGACCCGTATCTGTGAGTTGGAGACAGGCCTGGGTTTCCAGACTCCCGGGCTCCTCTTCTGGCCTCAGCCCACTGTGGCTCCCCCAGGTAGAAAGCATTGAGCCCAAGAGTCCAATTCACCTCAGCTTCAAAAACGCTTCACTCTCCAAACCTGAGCCCACAGGGTGCTAGGCCCTGTGCTCAGAACTGGGCCCATGTAGATTTGTTTAAGAAGAAAATCCTGCCAACTAGAGAAATGCATACTCCCTGTCTCATATTCCCAGCAGGTCAATGAGGAAGGCAGACGCTGAGTACCACCAGTCTAATAGACGGTGGTTACCATCAGGGCAGAGGCCTTTCTCAAGGAGTTAGAATTAATATGGAATGTGCCTCTGCTTCCTCCTGCCCAACCTTCTTCCCTCTTTTCTTCCCCAGTAATCCTTCCTTTCAGGCCCAGCCAGAGTTTGCCCAGCCAATCTCCCCAACTACACATTCCCTCACCTCCCCCCAAAAGATCAGGATTCAGCCACCTAGAGATACTCAGGGCTCCCTGAACACATCTCCAATTTCCCAACTCCATCTCTCAGTCCCCACTGTCCCCTTCACAGCTGCCCATCCTCCATGTTTTCACCTGGAAATTTCCTTCCTATTCTTCAAGGTCTAGTTTAATCTCTACCTTTCCATAGAAGTCTGCCCTAGTCCCCCCAGCCTCACACATTACACGTCTTCTGAAGTCCCGGGCTTCATAAGCAGCCAGTCTCAGATTGTGGTTTCTGTCTTATTACCCCTAAAATACTAAAAGGGCAAAGCTCCTGCATGAAGAGCCCAGTTCTTCTCAATCTTGCATCCCCTGAGTGAATAGTCTTTAAAATAGAGGGTATGCGCCGGACTTGGTGGCTCAGCCTATAATCCTGCGCCTTTGGGAGGCTGAGGTGAGTGGATTGCCTGAGCCCCCAGGTTCAAAACCCACCTGGGCAGCGAGACCTCATCTCTACAATAAATCAAAAAATCAGCCGGGCGTGGTAGCGCATGCCTGTAATTCCGGCTACTTGGAAGGCTGGGGAGGAAGGATCGCCGGAGCCCAGCAGGTCGAGGCTGCGGTGGCCAGGAGCGGCCACTGCACTCCAGGCTGGGTGACCGAGTGAGACTCCAACTCAAAAACAAAATAGAGGGTATGTCATTAATATCTATTTCATTAAAGTCTGAAGACTAGTGCCATCCCAGGTTAGTACCAAATTATGTTCATCAAAAGCAAAACTGAAATAAATGCAAACCCCTAGGTATAACACAGGTCTGAGCCTTCCCTCTTCTATGCCTCACTTCTAAGAGAAAACCTCCAAGTCAGTGTCTTTTAACAGGGGTAGTATCACCATTCACAGGATGTTTTGGAAATTTGGGGGGAAATGTTTGGCTTCCATACAGTTTTGAGGGGGAGGGGTGACTGTGGTCATGGAGCAGAGATGCTTAGTGACCTGCTAAGAGCCCCACACAAAGAATTTTCCCTCATCCTGTACACTTTTTGCACATCTTGCCAAACATTCAATAGAGAAGAAAAAAGATTTAATTATCTGAACCTAAAACCTAAATCCATTTGCTATAAACACATAGAATTTGTTTGCAAAGTTTTAATATATTGACTCTTCAAGGAATGCATTTGCCATGTATATTGAGAAAAGAATGTCGTTTGTTTCATTCTGAGCTTTACCAAGAGTTGTTTGCCATGTTTGCACTCCACTGTACCCACAACACTCCCGTGTATTTGAGATGTCAGAGCAGCACATGCCTGTACCCCTGTGTATTTTAACTGTCATGTTCACAGGAAGTCAATTATTAGGCGCAGGCTTTTGACTATTGCATTATGTCTGCAAGTGTTATTGTGCCCTGACATACCAAATTATATATTATTTTAATATAAGTGACAGTGTATCTTTTTCCTTAAAGTTAGGGCATTAAATTAATTTTCTTTCCTTTCTTTTCTTTTTTCTTTTGAGTTGGAGTCTCTCACTCTGTCTCCCAGACTGGAGTGCAGTGGCACTCTCCTGGCCACCGCAGCCTCGACCTCCTGGGCTCCGGTGATCCTTCTGCCTCAGCCTTCCAAGTAGCCAGAACTTCAAGTACTCGCCACCACACCCGGCTAATTTTTTATTAATTGTAGAGACGAGGTCTCCCCAAGTTGCCTGGGCAGGTCTCGAACCCACGGGCTTAGGCAATCCACTCTCCTCAGCCTCCCAAAGTGCTAGGATTTCAGGCTGAGTCATGGACCCTGGCCTTAATTTTCAAAATCTTATATGTAGGTATGTTATATTTTCTGTACATTTCATTTCCCTGCAGAAGGAGTACCCTAAAGAATTTTTAACAGAATGGAACACTGGATCTGAATGGTCAGAGAGCCCTGGCTCTTCATGTACCTTTCCACCACAAGAAATAAAAAGCCCTGAGCAGTTGTACCAGTTCCTGGGACCTGGAGCTAAAAGTCCATTTATTTTGTTTTCTGCCCCAGTCTTTTTCTGCATGATTTTCCTGAAGAGAGTAGCACTTTTTGCAGAACAGGAAGTAGCATGATATATTGCAAAAAGCAACAGGCCTAGGCCCCAAGACCCCCTCTGGCAACTTACTATTTATTTTTCCTTGGGCATGCCACTTAACCCCAGGCTTATTTGCTTCATTTGGGAAGTGGGGAATAAGGATGACTTACTTTATAGAGTTGTAATGACAGTTAACTTGGACAACCGACCTGAAGCACTTCATATCTATAAAGTCAACATCAAGAGGAAAGGAGCGTATGCCCTGAGTTTCCACAATCCCCCCAACCTTCACTCAGGGACCTCTAGTGGTGTGAGCGGAAGGTTATGACTGATTCTGAACCCAAACAGGGTCCCGGTTCTGCTTTGCCATGAACTTCATAAATAATATTAGACCAATTACATCCCTTTACTGAGATTCAGTTTCCCCATTCAAAAATGGCAGGAATTTGAGCAGATGATCTTTCAAGAGCCTTTTATTTTTGATGGGTTAGAATTTCAGGATCTTCCTCTACCTGCTAACCTCTCAATTCAACTCCCAGGCTTTGAAACCTTCCCTTCTAAAAAATTAATCTGCGTCACATGCTAAAGACCGCCAACTTGTTGCTGCATTTAGCAGCTTCCAATCTGGCAACTTGACTTGCTTTAAGAGGAGCCCTTTGACGTCCTCAGGACTTGGTGAGGAGCTCCCGATCCTCGTTAGGAGCATTTCCAACACATTCGAGCAGAGGCTCGAAGGTACAGCCAGAGGAAGTAGGTGGGTGCGGGATAGAAAGCAGACTTGGGGGGGGACTTGGAAGTGGAGGCAGGAAAGACAGCTATGGGAATGTGGGGAGTGGACAGACTGGGTAAGAGGGAACCACCCAGGAGGGCTTTCGAAGGGGTGTGCTGTGGGCCTCTGGCTGTGAATGACAGAGAAGGAGCATGTGGAGAGACGTGCTGGGGAGGTGTCAGGACGAGGGGAGGTACATCAGTGAGGACGTGGTCTTAGGGTGTGTGGGGCCGAGGGAAGTAGGGCGTCTGAAGCAGGACTTGGAAGTCAGGGCTGTGGATCTTGGACTTGACCAATGACTGTCACTAAAAGTCTTTTATTCAAGGGGATGGAAAAAAAAATCTTGTCTCTCCGGGACACTGAGGCTCCTAAGGAATGCAGGGGGTGGTTGCTGGGCCAGGGAATTTAGGAGGCACGGAGGGCTGAGCCAACTCTCCCAGCGGGCCCAGGCCCGTCTGCCAGAGCAGGAAAGAGAAACAAACACAGGCCGGATGGATCTGGATGGAGCACGAAGTCCCGGCCGAAGGTCCCCTGAGTCTCCACTCTTGGTCACACACGCTAAGGCTGCCAGCTGGTGGGCACACAGGCCGGTGGCTTGGACCCACCAGCTGGAAGCACCTCCTGGCTGGTCACCCACTGCTCCTTCAAGCACTCCTGTCCCATGCTTCACAGGGACTCAGGCCAACAAGAAGAGGTGTTCTCCCTGCAGTGGTTTATGCTCCTCGAGGCCGCTCCCTCCTCAGAAAAAGCTGCCCAGCCTGCTGCTCTGGCTCCAATATAACACTTCCCTTTCAGCTTTTGAATTTCAAAGCAAACCTGAGGCTGACTGCAAACAGATGGATGGGGTCATAAAAATCCCCACGCAGGGAGCAAAGAGGCTCTGGGTTATAAAAGAGAGATTCTTTTAGAAGAATGTGGTCCTGCACCCATGCTGGGCTCCTGCCTCAATGGGCCCTGATCCTCTGGGCTGCAAACACATCACACATGTCCTTCTCACTTTCACCTCTCCAAGTTCTACCAGGCCTTCAAGTCTCAGCCCCAACCCCAGGTTTCCCAAGAAGCCTCTTGTGACTTTCTCCCTACCCCTCCCTACCCACCTAGCCACCAGATTGCCTTCTCCTTTGAGTTCTCACTTTCTGTTCCCCTTCACAGGTATTTACCACATACATCTCAGCATTGCCAGCTATTTTTTTTTACGGGTCTTATCTCCCAAAATGGATTCTAGGTTTAAGGTCAGAAAACACCTTCCCCTTGACTAACCTGGTGTTGGACACCAGAAAGATGTTGAATCAATAGTAACTGGATGCTTTTCATGAAAACGCAACTGTAAATAGCTTAAATAACTGTAGACAGGAAGTGAATGGAGTCAATATAACCCTTACAAAGCTGCTATGGGGATTTATTATTAAGCAACACAGGAAGTGTCAGTCTCCTGGTGTCAGTGAGGGAGTCTATTTCCAGGGTGCACTTCAAGCAGGAAGTGACTTCATTCAAAGGGATTCACTATTACATCCATAGAGTGCAGAATGGTTGCTCTTGGCAGAAGGAACAAAAAGACAGGACAAAGAGCCAGTTGGTTAGGGAGGTAAAATGAGTAGCAGAACAGGCAGACTTTGGAATTGGGCAGGCCTGTGGTCAAATCCCAGTTCTGCTATTTACAAGCTATCTGACCCTGTGCAACTGACTCAACCTCCTTGAGTCTGTTTTGTGATCTGTAAATTGGGATGATAATGATACCTATCCTGCAGGGTTATTGTGAGGTGTAAATAAAATAATAATGCTCAAGATACACCAAGTGTTATTATCAAAGAGCCTTGCAGGCCAGGCAAGTGACAGGAGGGAATTGTGCCCAGATTAGCAAGAAGAACTGGCATCCAATCTGGGATAGAAGATGTGAGGACTCCTCAGAAATGCACAAACAAGTGTTTTCATTAACTGGCACCTAAAGAACTTAATCTTGATAGCATCCTTGAAAGTGAAGACCATTGCCCCTGCTTTACAGATGAGGAAACTGAGGTTCTGAGATGTTAAATGATTTGCCTGTAGTCATCAAGCCAATGTCAACTCCAGTGGTTAACCTGCAGGCTTAACCACTCTTTTACACTTAATATAAAAGTTGAGGACAGGAGCGGTGGTTCATGTATGTAATCCCAGCACTTTGGGAGGTCCAGGCAGGAAGATTACTCAGGGCCAGGAGGTCAAGACCAGCATGAGCAACAAAGCAAGATTCTGTCTCTACAAAAAGAATAAAAATAATTAGTAAGGCATGATGGCATGCCTGTGGTCCTAGCTACTCAGAAGACTGGGCAGGAAGATTGCTTGAGCCCAGGAGTTGGAGGCTAGAGTGAGCTATGATTATGCCATTGCACTCCGGCCTTTCTGTCCCTTTCCTGTGATAGTTTTCTTCAAGCCACTGGGCCACCACCTGTATTCTATGGTAGACTGCTGTATGTGCCTGATGTCTCCCCTTCCCCACACCAGGTGGAGGTCCCTGTGCTCACACCCCTTCCACATCTCCACTGCTCCATTTCTGTCTGGCTCAGAACCAGCTCTCAGAAGAGAGGTTTGTGCTGTGAATGTTGAAATGCTCTGTTCATGGCAAAATTAGGGTTACATATTTTAATGAGATGTGTATACCTATAGGCAAATTGGAGGCCCGCTCCCATACCTCAATTCAGGGACTGACCCCTTGGCCAGATCTCAGATGTGAGCTACGTGTCAGTCCCTGGCTGGGTCCTGAGGACCCACGAATAAATAATACAGGCTCCTCGGGATATGACTGAGATCAGAAGCAAAGAACTTGCCTTCTGACCCATGTGAGTGGATGACCAGGCAACAGTAAGCTCTCTAAATCATGGATGCTCACCCTTGCACTACTAAGGGTGTTGTTTGTAGTCACAGCGACAGAAACCACTACCCAAACAGTAATCACAGTCATGAAAACTGATCCAGCCTATCTACACGTTAAGCCCTTGACGAATACTGGGATGCAGTGGGTGTTGACTTGAACACAGGCTCTGTCCTCAAGGGCTTCACAGTCTAGTGGAGAGCATGCATGCATGTGTTGATGGTGGTGATTTATAGATGGGAAACTGAGGCCCAGGAGGGAGGGTCAGACTTGATTGCAAGTTAGTGATGGAGCCAGAGAGCAAGGCTGCAGTATGGAGGAGACAGGAAGTGGGCAGAGGGGGAGAAGGAGCTCCACTTACTGTGCCCAGCTCTGTGCCATGAGCTGCAATCAGATCACCGCATGTGAATCTTCCCAGCAGCCCTAGGCAAGTGCGGCATTATC
Source organism: Carlito syrichta (assembly GCF_000164805.1). Lineage (NCBI taxonomy): Eukaryota > Metazoa > Chordata > Mammalia > Primates > Tarsiidae > Carlito > Carlito syrichta. The sequence goes on along the minus strand of NW_007079681.1, from coordinate 270,225 downwards.
CTCCTTACAGACAAGGAAACTAAGTCTCTGAAGGAGGGCAGGATTGCAAGAAGGAATCACTTGCACTACCTTCAGGAAGGCCCATGAATGATGAGACAAGCTTAGCCCGGGGCCAAAAATAAAGTCAAAGTAAGAAGAGAAGGAGGAGTTGGAACCACAGGGGAGGTGGAAGGGGGAAATGAGAGTGGAGGTGGGTGGGAAAAACAGATGCCCCATTTCAACCACCTAGCCTACATCTGACTATGGGAGGGGAGGCATGCTGTGTGTGCCTCTGCCTCCAGACTACCAGGACCCAGGACCAGTCATGAACCATGTCCTACGTGGGCTGGGGATACAAAGTTGCAGGACATAGCATCTCTGGGAAGAGGACTGACAGAAACACACAGGATTTTCAGAACACCCAAGAGGGATCCCACCAGACCTGGGGAGGTAGAATACATAGACAGGAGTGGAACTGGGGAAGACTTTTTGGAGGAGACGCTACAGGAGTGGAGTCATGAAGAATAAACATTCTTGAAAGATAAAGTCACTCAGCTGAACAGATAACACCTCACACATTCAGTTGGCCTCATCAAGATGCACTTCTTAGCACCACCAACCCTGTGCCTCTGTCAGCCCCTGGTCCCTGTGCAGCCCCCTCATTCTGCTGCCTCCCTCCATGTTGTTCCTCCCCGCCCCCATGGGTCTCACTCACAAGGGAAGTTCTTTGCCTTCTAATTCATTGAGGCCTTTGCTTTGAACTTCCTCAACTTTCTGCCCTGTCCCAGCCTGGTTCCTCAGACAAACTACTTCCATGTAATCGCCCCACTTGGTGAATGGAGGGTCCCTTTTCCCTTCCAAGGCTATCCCCCACCGCCACTCAAACCTAGACCCCAGCCCTCTCCCTTCGCCTTCTCCGGGTTCTTGGTCCATCATTCACTCCCTCTCTGTCATCTCAGCCTCTCCCGGCTTCTCTGCTGCTCCCTTCAGGGTAAAAGCAGGCTCAAGTACCGCCCCCCCACCCCACCTTGTAAGCTCGCAAGGGACTAACAAAAAACCACTTGACTCTAAGCCTGAGAACTTTGGCAGCATCTTCTGGGTTCTCCAAAGAGCATCTGAGCTTCCAAAGTCACTTTTGATTTTATGACAAATATACTCTCAGAGTTGGACACTACAGTCACTATTTTTACATTTTAATAAAAACCATTGTTTGGTAAAGTGTCTCAGTGACTCTCTTCTCTCTCCATGTGACGAGCACACACAGTGGCCTGAATATAGGCACTCACTCAGCACCTGGCAAGCTAACATGTTTTCACAGGCATTTTTATTATACACTGAGAAAAAAGTCATAAAATGATCAAATCATCAGCATCCATGTTCTTATATAACTCTAGGATAGAGTCAAGTTAACCTCATTTAAGACACCAGGTGCAGATGTCTGCCTTTGGGCTCATTTAATGTACTGTTCAATGTCATCATTCACTAAGACACTGTCCCAGTTCACCTGCCTCTTGTCATCACAAAATTCTGCCATTGGTACACTGAAGACATTCCACAAGTATTTGTTTCACTTGTCAGCTTCCTCTTACAAGGCTAATCTACAGTTGTCCATACAAGAAACATTGAGCAAATTTGCATTGGCCTCCCAGATTTAGATACGAATTTTTACTTGTATTTATGTATTAATTTTTTCGAGACAGAGTCTCACTCTATCACCCAGGCTGGAGTGCAGTGGTTGATCCCAGCTCACTGCAGCCTTGACCTCCTGGGCTCAAGTGATCCTTCTGCCTCAGCCTCCCAAGTATCTGGGACTACAGACATGTGCCACCATGCCCAGCTAATGTTTGTGTTTTTTGTAGAGACGAGGTCTCCCTATGTTGCCTAGGCTGATTTCAAACTCCTGGGCAAGCAATTGTCCCACCTCAGCCTCCCCAAGTGCTGGGATTACAGGTATGAGTCACCTCCCCTGGCTAGGTATAATGTTTAAAATTAGAGTTTGATTTTTTTTAAAAACTCTCTAGCAATGCCATCTCCAAAAAGCTGTGAGCTCCTGGGAATATAGACAACATCTGGTTCCTCTCTATAATGCAGTTCTTTACCTAGCATAGGATCTGGTCGCTCCTGCACCCATCAATAACTCCTGCAATAATACTGCACAACGAGCCACCCTTCCACAGCAGGCATCTGTTCTGCTCAGGAGTTGACTGCAGGTCAGCCTCAGTGTGGTTGTTCTCACCTGAATTTAGCTGGGTGACGGCCTCCACACAGACGGGCAGCTGGGTGGTTGCATGCCAGTCTCCAGGCTGCAGTTGGGCTCAGGTCTGACCCATGTGTGTCCATTCTAGGGCAGTTGATGGGGCAGTGGCTTTCTAGAGCATACTCTTCTCCTGGCAACTACCAAGACTCAAGCTCCTTTAGGTCCTCAGTTGTGTCATAGCCACTCACTTCCCATGGGCCAAATCAAGTCATATGGCCAAGCCCAACAGCAAAGAAAGGAGGAAGTATACTTCCCTCACTGCAAGAGTATGTGGCAAAGAGTGTGGGTGTGTCATCATCCTTTTACAATGGAGTAAAGAATTTGGGCCAAGGCCAGGCGCGGTGGCTCAAGCCTGTAATCTCAGCACTTAGGGAGGCCGAAAGGAGAGGATTGCCTGAGCTCAGGGGTTCGAGACCAACCTCACCAACTTGGTGAGACCTCGTCTCTACAATAAATCAAAAAATAAGCCAGGTGTGGTAGTTCCAGCAACTTGAAAGGCTGAGGCAGAGGGATCGCCTGAGCCCAACAGGTCAATGCTGTGATGGCCGTGAACATGACACTGCATCCCAGCCTGGGAAACAGAGCGAGACTTCGACTCAAAAAAAAAAATTCAGATCAAAAGATTAATCTACCCCAGCACCCAATAATATTGATTAAGCAAGTGAATGTGTGAAATCCCTGCTCTACCTGTTCCCAGATCACAGTCTTAGTCTTCCTGTTTAGTGGTTCTGAGACTCAGTATCCACATCTATAAAATGGAGTGAAGAATGTTTTCCAGTGCTTGAGTCACTTTTCCAGGATCAGATGGTAAGCCACTGATGGAGACAGGATTTGAATGCAGAACTTTGTCCATTCAATCAACAATCAGTGATTGGAGAGGTCGTGAAAAGAGCCTGGACTTGAGATCAGACAGATTTGAGGGCAAATCCCACTGCCATGGGTTTGCTGTGTGACCTTGGCCAAGTCCCTTCCCCTCTCTGTAATCCAGGGTTTTTCCCTATACAAGGAGAAGGTTGTATTCCTCATGCTCTCTAAACTCATTCATCCATTCAACAAACATTACAATTAAATAGAGTAGACTATGTTCTGGGGCACCGTGTTAGCTCCCGGAGACAGGGCAAGGATTTTCAGTGTAACCCCTGAACTCCTGGAAAAATCTTTCATTCTCTTGGTCCCTTCCCCAGGCTTGCCTCCAAGCACCTCCGTTCTGCTGGGAGCATCAACAGCGGGGCTGGCATCAGCTGGACTCTCAATGCAGCCCACATTTCCACTTCATTTCTCCAATCACTGCCCTTTGCATCATTGCTATGACCACTGTGTACACTGCCTGTCCCCAGACCTCTGACACCATTTCCCCTCTCTCAGTCTCTGTGTCACCTTGCCTTCTACTTCCTAAAATTCAAAGGCCTCACATGAAAGCCCCCAACCTCCCGCCACCCTCCCTCCACACCCACCTGCTGGTCATTTCCTTCCTTCCTCAACCCCTCGAGGCTCTGCCACTGCTCCCTCCAAAGACATTCCTGCCGCCTGGGCTTTGGGCCTCCTCCCTTCCTTCTCTGTAGGGGCTCACAGGATCAATTTTCTCTTCTCTGGGCAGCTCCCTCTCCACCAGATCATGAGCACCAATATTTAAGCATGTTTAAGCCTTTTACATTTTAAAAACAAAATCCTCTCCTTGACCCGACATCCCCTCCCAGCTGCCAGCTCATTTCCCTTCTCTCCTTCTATTGCAGTCAGATCTCTTCAGTACAGTAACAGAAGCCAGCTCTTGCTGATTTACGCAAAAATGGAACTGATTAAAAGGATATTGAAACATATGTCCACCGAAAGACCTGTGTACAAATGTTCATAGCAGATGACTTACTGCAGTGAAAAACTGGTTGCAGCTTTAATATTCACCAACAGGTGAGTGGGTAGGCACACTGTAGTGTGTTGCATCAAGGAGAATTCAGTCCAGCATCAAGAAGGAATGAACATGAGCCACTGTAGATAAACATGTTGACTACCACTAGGCATACACCTACATGGATGAATCACAAAAACACTAAGCACAGGGAAAGAAGTCGGATACAACAGTCATAACTGAATCTGTAGAAAACTCTAGGATTGGCAAAGCCATATGTAGAGAAACAAATAAGTAGTTCCCTGAGTCAGGGGTAAGGGAAGAAATTGACAGCAAAGGGGCACAAGGTCACTTTAGGGGTAAGAAAGTGTTCCATGTCTTGATTAGCAATGTAGTCGCAGAGATGTACACGTTTTCCACAACCCATTCATCAGTACTTCAATAAAGTTGATTTTAAAAGCTATAGATATACATGTAGATGATAGGGAGGTACATAGATATTTGGTTGGCTTAAAGAATTGCCAGGACACTGGGGAAACCAGCTTGGGTCTGATTCTGTAACCCCTACCACCATCACCACCCATCACCCTCACCACCACCGTCATCACTAGTACCGTCACCACCATCATCATGATCACCACCACCATCATCACCACCACCACCACCACCATCACCACCACCACTATGACCAGCACCACCATCATCACCACCACCATCATCACCACACCACCATCACCACCACCACTGTCACCACCACCATCATGATCGCCATCACTAGCATTACCACCATCACCACCACCACCATCGCCACCACCACCATCACCACCACCATCACCACCACCATCATGACGCCATCACTAGCACCACCACCATCACCACCACTAACATCATCATGATCACTACCATTATCACCTCCGCAACCACCATCATGACCACCACCACTATCACCACCACCATCACCACCACCACCATCACCACCACCATCACCACCACCATCATGACGCCATCACTAGCACCACCACCATCACCACCACCAACATCATCATGATCACTACCATTATCACCTCCGCAACCACCATCATGACCACCACCACCATCATCACCACCATCATCACCAACGCCACCACCATTACCACCATCACCACCACCACTATCACCAGTACCACCATCATCACTATTACCACCACCACCACTCCCCTTTCATTTAGTGCTATAACAAGCCCCACTCAGACACTGTTGCCAGCTCGACTGCCAATACTAGTCCAGAAAGGCATTCTTTTACAGTCACTATTGCTCTCCAGAAAACATTTCTTCATGCCCTTTCTCTTGTGCTTCAGTAGCTCCTAATTTTGAATCTGGGGTGACCCTTCTGATGGATAAGCTTAGTCCTGTGTTCATCCCAGCTCAAAGCCAGCTGGAAGAAAAATACCATATCTATCTAGCACTTTCTTTTTGTGTAGTGGAAGACAACCTGTTTTTCAGCAAGATTCATAGCTAGGAAAATCTCCAAATATAGGGAGCTGCAGTTGGTAGGCAAACAACAAGAGTGACAAGTGTCTATTCCTACATCTCACAAAGTCCTCAAAAGAGTTGTCGACACTAGCTATCTCTGTTCCACCTTTCACCGAATTGCTGTCTTCTTCCACTACAATTTGACTTAAGTGTCCCTCACCTCTCTCCCAAACATGGCGCTAAGGTCACCAATGACTTCTGTCTCAATCTAATGGACATGAGCCCCATAAGGCCATTCCATTCTTGAAACACCCTCTCCTACAGGCTTCAGTGACATCACCTCCTCCTGAGTTTTCTTCTACCTTTCCCGTTTTGTCTACTTTGCAAGGTCATCTTCCTGTACCCAACCTAAAGTTTGGGACTCCCCCGGGCTCAGTCTGAAGGCCTCCCCTCTCCTCCATTTCCATCTCTTCACTGGTGACTCACGTGTATTTCTCTGGCCTATACTTCTTCTCTGAGCATCAGACCTAGTTGGCATCTGCACTTAGATGTCTATAGCAGTAAGTCACACTCTTCCATTTTGAGCCAACAGAGATAAAAACATGTGAATCACATAGGAAGAGATAAAAGTACAGCCTTAGTACTGGTGAGTCTAGATGGCAAAAGCTGCTGAGATGCACGGTTACAATCCTGCTTCCTAAAATGTATTCAAGTTCAAGTCCTTGGAGTAATGCACCTGGGTGAGCATTTGGGTCAGCGGAGCAAACACAGCCCTGCAGAATCACTCCTATATGTCCCCTGAGCCACAATAATCAGAGCAAAGGGGCACCGACTATGGATAAGCTCTCACCACCACTATCACCACCATCATCACTACCACCATCACCACCACCACCACCACCACCACCACCACCATCACCACCACCACCATCATCA
>NW_007079681.1:248109-263738 GCF_000164805.1 Carlito syrichta | reverse complement strand
ACCATCATCATGATCACTACCTGCCCCAACATGCTTCCACATGCAAGAGGGAGCAGCAAAGAGCTTACCAGTCCTGCAGACAGGCACAGTCCAACAGACACAGAAGATGGCAAGGCACACCTGTTCATTGTAATTCCACTCACAGATAAGTCACTTTCCTTCCTTTTAAAGGATGAGACAGACAAGGAGAAAGCTTCTCTTCCTGACAGGGTGTGCCTATTCCATGAGCCAGGAAAGGAACAACAAGAAGGGAAAATGATGGTCCCTACAAAGGCATACAAAATCAGATTCATGATCCTCTTCCCCAAACTCGGTCATCTTCTGAGATTCACTACTACAGTGATGGCACCAAAATCCCTCCAGGTGTCCATGTCAGGATCAGTCACAGGGATCTTCCTTGCCCCTTGCCATGTTCTGTCAATCCTGCCCTCAGTATTTGGACTCACCCATTCGCATCATTTCCACACTCAACTGAAGCAACTCACGAGGCTTCTGCATAGTCCCCCAACCAGTCTTCCTGTATCTATTCAACTTCCCAACCCACTGCCACGCTCCAACCAAGATAATCTTCTCCAAGTCTAGCTTGGAGTGTGTCATCTACTTTGCAGAAAATCCTTCATCACTTTCCATGCCCAAATCTCCGGTGTGAAGAAGGTGTGGCATGGGCTGCCTCTCCAGTTTTCTCTCCCTCCTTCTCCCCCTCCTCTGACCTGGCCATGATTCTCCTTTCAGTCCTCCCAATGTGCCTGTGTCCTCTCACCACAGGTCTTTGTCTGTGCTGGTCTCAGCCCAGAAGTCTCTCTCTCCACTCCCTTCGTTCACTCACAGCTACCTGCAGATCTCACCTCGAGTATCCTCTACTGGGCAGCCATCTCTGGCAATCCTTCCCTCCCTCTGCAACCAGGTCACCTCCTTCATCACATCATAGATCTCATTTCCTTTCTTCAGGGTCCATCGCAAGTATGACACTACTGACTCATATGGGGGCTAATGGACGCTGGTCACACACACTTCTCATAAGTCACATGACCCCAGGAATGAGGCTGCCATTTTTGTCTCATCATCTATCCCAGTGACAGACACAAGGTGGGCCTTGGTAAATGCTTATTGACTGAATAAATTAATAAATTAATGGGTCAAGCACAGCCTGAGGCATCCCCTTTCTCTCTCTGTTATTGGTTCTCTCTCTCGCTCCCTTTTTCTCTCTCCTTACCTTTCACTATTCCTTTCTTTGCTTTTCTCCCTTCCTCTCTTCTCTTCCTCCCAGATTCTTAAAAACTTTGCCCCAAATTCTTCAGCCCCAAACTTTTGCAGCCACAGCACCACCTAGAGTCCATCTGTGAGATGGGCCAACCCCAGAATCCTTGACCGCTGTCCAGCCCAGTTCAGCCCAATTTTGTCTTGACCTGCTCTACCCTATGTTCTGGGCACATATCTGGGTCTTCACACTTCATTTTCCTGGCGTTGAAACATCTTTGCTTCTCCAATCCCCTAAATGCCTAGCGGAGGCTTTGAAATAGAAAACTGTGGCAGGGCAGGGAGCAGAATGGATGGTGTTCAAAGTGGTATCTTTCTCTAACATTTGATCTGCCTGTCTTTCCCTTCCTCTCTCCAGTTCTGTTTTTCTCTACTCAACTTTAGCTAATAAACTCCACTGATATTACAATATTTCATGAGCAAAAACAATGTTTAAGGCCCCTTGCAAGGTATCAAGAGGAACATATAGTTCCATGTGAAAGAAAACAAGCATTTCTCTTATTGCAAGCTACCATTTCTAGCTCTCTAAAAACACAGGCTTTATTCTGGAAATTTGGACCAAATGTCTTTAAAAGTATTCTAGCAATTACATGATGAGGACAGAGGCTCATACATAAGAATGCTCAATCCATTATTGCATATAATAGAAAATATGTAGAAACAACCAACCCACACAACAATAGAGGACTGACTAGGTAAATTATAGCACAACTTACTTGAATACTATGCAGCCACTGAGAATAATGCACACAAATATTTTATTATAATATGAGGATCTGTGAGCTAATTTGGGGGTAGAAAAAGTTTATAAATTGTATATGAAGTGTTATCTCAACTATGTAAAATAAAATAAAAATACATGTGTAGAAAGATTATGAGAGAATACTCTCAAATATTTCTTGTGCGTGTCTGAGAGAGAGAGGGAGCTGAGGTCTCACCCTGCCACCCAAGCTGGAAGACAGTGGCACAATCACAGCTCACCACAGCCTCGACCTCCTAGTCTCAGGGGGTCCTTTCACCTCAGCCTCCCAAGTAGCTGGGACTATGGGTGCATGCCACCAGATTTGACTAGTTTTTGTTTGTTTGTTTTTAATGTAGAGATGAAGTCTTGCTATGTATTTTAAACTGATCTCGAATTCCTGGCCTCCAGCAATTTCCTCACCTCAGCCTCCCAAAGTGCTGGGATTACAGGCGTGAGCAACTGTGCCCAGCTTTAAATATTCTTTTATTTTCCTTATTTTTTTATTTTAAAGACGTGGTGTACAATTCAGGGTTAGGTACATAAACGGTCATCGTACAGGTAAAGTTTGGGTACCCTTACTGATTTTATGTGCTCCCCTCCCTCCCCAAATATTCTTGTTTTTTTTTTTTTTTTTTTTTGAGTTGTAGTCTCACTCTGTCACCCAGACTGGAGTGCAATGGCTGCTCCCGGCCACCGCAGCCTCGACCTGCTGGGCTCCAGCGATCCTTCCGCCTCAGCCTTCCAAGTAGCTGGAACCACAGGCGCGTGCTACCACGCCCGGCTAATTTTTTTTTATTTATTGTACAGATGAGGTCTCGTCAAGTTGCCCAGGCGGGTCTCAAATCCGCGGGCTCAGGCAATCCACTCACCTCGGCCTCCCAAAGTGCTGGGATTACAGGCTGAGCCACTGAGCCCAGCCTCCCCAAATATTCTTAATGGTTGTTCCAGGGGATTCCTTCTCCCCCTCCTTTTCTTTATTTCCTAAAATCTTTGTAATGAGCTTGTTTCTTATTTATAATGAAATATTAGAATAAACCTAAAAATACTAGAATAATCTGAAAGAAAATAAATGATTAATAATATAGAATAAATCTGGATTAAAATGTTTCTCCAAAATAGAGAATGAAACAGTGGCTACCACATATTTGGGAGGTGGGAGGAAGGGGAAACAGAGGTCAAGGGATATGTATTAATAGGATGAACAAGTCTAGAGATGTAATGTACAAGATGAGGGCTAAGGTTAATACAATGGTACTGCATTCGAGAAAACAGTGGTTCTCTGAATTGTCTATAAAACTGCTTGTTATCAAACTGAGAAGTCTCTGGACTATTTCTATTCTACCTACACAGAATTTCGAGGTCCTCTGACACTCACCAGATTCAAAGCCAAGAAACAAAAGTGTCTGCTCATTGCTGTGGGCTCAGCCAGCATCTTCTGGGGGCACAGCAATGTAGTTGGATCCTAGTGGTAGGAATATATCTCAGCCACTGTGCCTGCCACAGTCACAGTCTACCCAGAGGAGCAAAGCAAACACAGGGGACGATCATGCCAAAGCTGTTCCTGCAGGTCTGCCCGCTCTCCTCCACTCTCACCACGTTAAGACTCTTTCCAACCACCACCCTGTGCTGTAGTTGTGCAATTACAGGGCAGCGGGTGCTGGGACCAGGCCTCCTCTGCACGCCTGTGGGTAGTACCAGGCACACGGTAGGTGAACCTGGAAGACATGCAGAGCCTGAATCCTTCTCTGCCAGTTGCTTGCTCACATACCGCCTCACCTAATCCTCACAACAAGCCCACAAGAAAGAGGGCATTATTATACCCATTGTACAAAAAGGGGAGCAACATGCCAAGTAGCCAAGTGGCAATGTGATCTGCTCAAGGACACACTTCTGAAAGTGGCAGAGCTGAGATGCTGTCTCAAGATCTGCCTCTTCTAAGCTCCATGCTCCCTCTTGCTAGTGTCGGTGTGAAGGAGCACAGAAATAAAAAGGGAATTTGACCTGACCTTGAGTCAAGTGTCTACTCCTCTGATTCATGATGTGGCTCTGGGAAATAAACTTCTTGGAGCCTCGATTTCCTCATCTGTATAGTGAAGACAATAATAATGCTTGCCTTGTGGAGTTACTGTGAGTATTAAACACTCACACATAGACACGGTCCCAGAAGTGGTTACTCTAATAGTGTTTGAATTGTTCAAGAGCATAGAAAAAAAATAAGGAAATCTTCAAAATCTTGTTTTAAAGGGACCATAACATTTTTTAAAAGCCCATAAAGGCAACTACTCACTTAGAGATTTAGATGCAAAGTCCTTAGTAAAATATTAACAGTCAGGACCCAGAAGAACATTAACAGAATACTACTATTTCCAAGTGGGATTTATCTCAGGATGCAAGAGTGAGTCAATATTAGGAAACCTACTATTATTAATCATCTTAAGAGAGCTAAGAAGAAAAATCAGATGATGATTCTCCAATGACAAGATATTTGACAGACTTCAGCAACCATTCTTGATGAAAAAGAAATAGAATGCAAATAAATGGATATTCCCAGGCATATCTTCCTTGGGAAAAAGGAAAATCAGTTTTTGGTGGGGTTTTTTTGTTGTTGTTGTTGTTGTTTTGTTGTTGTTGGGGTTTTTTTTTTTGGTTTGGGGGGTGTTTGAGTCAGAATCTCCCTCTGTTGTTCAGGAATACAGTGGCAAATCACAGCTCACTACAGCTTTGATGTCCTGGGCTTGGGCAATCCTCCCATCTCAGCCTCCCAAGTAGCTGGGACTACAGGTGAGCACTGCCATGCCCAGCTTTTTGGTTTGTTTTTTTCAGAAATGAGGTCTTGCTATGTTGCCAGTGCTGGTCTTGAATTCCTGGGTTCAAGCAATCTTCTCACCTTAGCTTCCCAAAGCACTAGAATTATAGGCGGATGCCACCACACCTAGCTCAGTATCACCTTTAATGTCACAGAAGCACTGTCACTGAAGTCCAGGGGAAAGATAAGCATCTCCACTATTTCTATGATTATTTGTCCTCATTCTGGAGATACTTGTCCTCATTCTGGAGATTCTTCTCCACTCCTGATGTTTCCTTCTTGGAGGGAGCCCAGGCAGAATACACACCTGGCCTTTCTCCAACTTCATTCACTCTTCTCCAGTGAAAATGGAGTGGCTTTGAATGGTGAGTTTGGGAGCCTTCCTCTCAAGACGACCTGCCCAAGGAGGGCATGCCTTTCCCTCTGCACCAGCCCCACACCTTAATCTTATAGGAGCAGCTGCCGCCCACCCATGAGAGCAACCACTCCTATTTCCATAGTTCCCATGACTGGGTAGCTAAGCCCGTACCAGAAAATTCCCTTACCCCACCAATATGAACCACACTCACAGTAACTAGTCCTTGTTAGTACAGCTGGTGATGGTTGAACCCATCTGCTTTTTGTCCCCATTAGTTTCAAACTTGAGAAGGGAAGAGGGTAGTTTGTATTGAAACTCTGGAAGCTTCCTCAGTATTAGCCAACACAGTAAGACGAGACAAAATAAAATGTATCAAAAAATGTAAAGGTGGAGGCAGAGAGAGAACCAACCAAAAGACAAGAGAGTTCAGAAATTCAGTTGGATGCAAAATAAATAACTTGAATACATACAAATAGCATTCAGTTAGGATACATGTAACAGGGAAAACACAATAGCAGCATTAAAGATAAAATATCTGGAATAAGTTCAACCAGAAATGTGCAAGATCTTTGTGACTAAAACCTTAAAACATTCCTGAGAGACATAAAAACATACTTGAACAAAGGGACAGGCCGCCCACGTTCCTGAATGGGAAGACACAACATCGTAAAGATGTCAGTTCTCCCTAGGTTAATATAAAATTTAATGTAATCCCAATGAAAGGATCGGTGGTGTTTTTTTTCCAACTGAACAAGTCAATTCTAAAGTTTATATGGTAAAGAGTGTGCAATAATATTTCAGGAAAGTCTAAGAAGGAAAAGCAATGAAGGATGACTAATCCCACAGTTAAAACAACATTTACAAAACCATGCTTATTACAACAACGTGGCCCCAGCAGACCAACAGAACAGTTGAAAATGTCCAGGAAAAGACCAAAATACAGACTGGAATTCAGTGTATTGTGAAGGTGTCATCTCAAATCAGCATGGATAAAAATAAATTATCCAATAAATGATATAGCAACAAATAGGAAGCCTTCTGGGATAAACTAAAGTTTAGTTTAGCCTCAGAACTTACACCAGGATCAATTCCAAGTGGATAAAATATTTGAATATAAAACAAAAGTTCAGAAGCAGCATGGGAAAATAATCTCATAATTTCAGAGCAAGGATGACCTTTTTAAATATGACAAAATCAAGAAGCCACAAATGAAAAAAAATACCCTGATATTGGACCATTAAAAAGCAATAAATTGTCTTTGTGGTAAAAGCACTCCATAAAAGTATCAACAGATTTTTTTTTTTTTTTGAACTTTAAAAACTGTTTCTACCGTTTATATGGAAAAGCAAGTATGTAAAAACTATTTAAATGAACCAGGGAAAAATATTTTCAACACATACCACAAGCAAAAGTAAATTTCCTTTGAAATGCAGGCTCTGAAAATCTATTTAAAAGATCAACACTTTGCTCTACCTCCCAAAATAGGCAACAGATACAAAACACACAGTTCAGAGAAAAGGAAATACAAACTGCTCTTAAATATATGGGAAGATGCTCACAATTAAAATAAGAGAAATGTAAATCAAGACTTCACAAGGATCTATGTTACACCTACCAGACTGGCCATGATCAAAAAGTTCGATAAGATATGCTATTGAAAAGGGTGTGCGGACACCAACAGCCTCACACCACTGGGGGAGTGTGAACTGGCTTTGCCTAGAATAACAATTTTGCAGCATCAAAATACACAAGTACATACTGTGTCCCAGGAACTCTCCATTTCTAGGACTTCATCCTGCTGATACAATTATGCACATGCAAAGTGATATTAGTACAAAATTGTTACTTGTAGGATCATTTGCCCTAGTCAAGAACTAGAAGCAAACTAAATGTTAATCAATAGGGCACATTTACATATACGCAGGTATATCATTAATGCTGTTCTTCACAGCCATGGAAAAGAACAAGAATGTTCTTTATGAGTTGTTATGGAATGATCTGTAAGATATTTTGTTAGGTGGAAGAAGTAAGATGCAGAACACAGTCTGTTGTGCTCCCATTTGTGTGTGTGTGTGTATGTGTGTGCGTGTGCTTGAAATTAGAATATATTGAGAGGACAAAAAAGCTCCCACGGTGGGAGGGAAACCCAAAGAGGTTTTTTAAAAGGAGTGGGGGAAGAGCATATATGCATCATGATTTGCAAATGAATAAAATATCTCTAGAAAAAGGCACTGGATATTCCAGAAATGAAGGTGAGTGGGGTGACTGGGTAGCTGGAGACAGGCGTAGAAAGGAGACTTCACTATTTAACATTTTGTAACTTTTCATTTCATTTTATTTTAATTTGTTTTATTTTAATCAGGGTCTCATTTTGTCTCCCAGGCTGGAGTACAGTGACACAATCACAGTTCACTGCAGCCTGGACTTCCTGGAATCAAGTGATTCCTCTGCCTCCGCCTCCTGAGTAGCCGAGACTACAAGCAGCAGACACCACACTCAACTAATTTTTTTATTTCTTTGCAGAAACAAGTTCTCGCTATGTTGCCCAGGCTGGTCTCCATCTCCTGGGCTCAAGCAATCCTCTTGCCTCAGCCTCCCAAAATGCAAGGATTACGGACATGAGCCACCACACCCAACTGCTTTTTAAAAATTTCTATAGAGTCATGTGAACTTTTTTAATAACTTTTTTTTAGAAAAACAAAAATCCACATATAATTTCTACCTTGAGAGCAGAATATCATTCATTTGTAATATAAGAATTGGCCATTTAGTAATATCTTACACAGCAAGTACCCTCCAATTTCCTGTGGGGAAATGCCTAAGTAACTTGAAGTAGATATTTGGTCATGTTGATTGTCACTCATGATTGTGGTAAGTGCTGTAGATTTTATTTTAGTTTCTGTAGATTTTATTGTCCTTTAAAAAACCCACAAAAATAGAAAAAAACATTTATTTGCTCTGCAGGAGTTAGACCTCATTGTGTTCATGTGAGTATGTGTGTGTTTACTCAATAATAGTTCACCCAGCTGGTCTAAGTTGAGAACCCAGAGAGATGTCCAGACACAATACGTGAAAGATCAGTGCTAATAATGAACGAGACTGTGTTGAACACAGCTTGAGCTGACCTCAGTTCCAGATGTCCTCCACTGGTTATTTAAGCCTAAATGACTCAGCCTTTGGGAACTTTGCTGACTGATGTTCGATTGTTGCTTCTTTTTAAATTTTTTAAATTTATTTTTATGTTATTTATTTATTTAGATACAAGGTTTCACTCTGTTGCCCAGGCTAGAGTGCAGTGGCATGATCATGGCTCACTGCAGCCTCACACTCCTGGGCTCAAGCAATCCTCCTGCCTCAGCTTCCCAAGTAGCTGAGACTATAGGTGTGCACCACTATGCCTGGCTAATTAGAATTGTTTGTTTTTTTAGAGGCAGGGTCTCACTATATTGTCCAGGCTAATCTTGTTCTCTTGGCCTCAAGCAAACTTCTCACCTCGGCCTCCCAAGGTGCTGAAACTGCCAGTGTGAGTCACTGAGTCCAGCCTTGATTGGTGCTTTCTGATGTGATTGTCTTGGGTCACTTTGGACAAGGAAGGCCTTAACCTTATAAGTAAGGATTAGCAAATGGACATGCTTATTGTCAACCATCTAGGCCAGCCATTGATGCTGACATTGGGAATGAGAGAAAACTCCTTCTTCTCATCGGGCCTTGCAGTGGTTGATCCAAAACTCTAACGAAGACATCCTCAGTGAATTTCTGGGAGGGGGCGTGCTCCAGCCTCCCCTCTATAGAGACAGATGGGGAGGTAGGTGGGGAATGCTCAGAACGTACTTTAGAATGAATTTAAACTCAAGGTCTCTGAAAGAAAC
Source organism: Carlito syrichta (assembly GCF_000164805.1). Classification (NCBI taxonomy): domain Eukaryota; kingdom Metazoa; phylum Chordata; class Mammalia; order Primates; family Tarsiidae; genus Carlito; species Carlito syrichta. The sequence continues at coordinate 254,706 of NW_007079681.1, read as the reverse complement.
CCCACAGAGTAGAGCTCCTGCTATTCTCTACTGAGTGCCCCTCCACTGCCCCAAACCTTCCCATCAAAAGATACAGACAACCTCCAATTAAGGGAATGACAGGGCAGAGCAGTGGCAGGGAGCACAGAGCTTCCCACGGCCAGAGTGGGAGGAGCAGCACTCCCTAGCAGAGCACCCTGGGTCTGAGGCACAGCTACCTCTGGTTCCACGTGGCAGCACAACACGAGATCCAAAAAGAAGAGCTGGGGTGAGAGCTCTAAGACTGCATTTGTCCACACAGTGTCCAGGCCCGGGCTCTAATACTACTCTGCAACACACACACACACACACACACACACACACACACACACACAAAATATCCCAGAGGGTAGGTGGCTCTATGCCTTGGAGAAAAAGTAAAAAAAGTAAGGATTGCTATCAAGCATGCTGCTGTTGCTAGAAAGCAAGATTACTTCAAAGGTATTTGAAAATACCGTGTGGTATTTTCAGTCAAAGGCAACGTCCACTGGCCAAGCTGCAATCACCTGAGCAGCAAAAAGAAGGAAGACAACAAAGAGGAGAGGCAGAAATATGGCTTCTTAGAACAAGATAAATTTACGAAAAGCAGTGAATTCATGACACTCCAAAAGATGTGAGTGTAAAATATGCAAAAAGGTGGTTATCATTAAAAGTTGGAATAGGCCAGGCTCAGTGGCTCAGCCTGTAACCCCAGCACTTTGGGAGGCCGAGGCGAGAGGACTGTCTGAGCCCATAGGTTCAAGACCAGCCGGGCAACTTGGTGAGACCTCATCTCTACAATAAATCAAAAAATTAACCGGGTGTGGTAGCATGCACCTGCAGTTCTGGCTACTTGGAAGACTGAGGCAGAAGGATCGCTGGAGCCCAGCAGGTCGACACCAGGGTGGCCATGAGTATGCCAATGCACTCCAGCCTGGACAACAGAACGAGACTCCAACTCAAAAAAAAAAGTGGAACAATAAGATCTATTCTTTTTTATTATTTCGATAAGTAGGGGATGTTTGCATATGGCTGTTTTTTTTTTTTTCTGGTCAATCCTGTCTTTATAAAGCATTGCCATGTATGGCTTCTAGCTATAGAAACAGGAACAAAAAATGACAGGGAATTGTGAGTAAGCCCAGAAGTCACGGAGACCAAACAGACTTGGCAGCACCGCTGGTCTCACCAGCAGTCAGGTGGAGGATGAGCTTGGCACACCAGCCTCGGCAGGCACATGGACCCAGGCACCGGGAGGAGAGAGCTTTCTGCCAGGTATTCCATGGTGACAAATTAGCTGAGTGTTTTAGGGATGAGACAAAACAGGCAGACCCCATCCCTTGCCTCCTGTGAAACCTCCAGATGACCCCACTAATTGCAAGATAATAAAAGGTATCTAGCAGCCTTAAATAATGCTCACAGACCAGATCCATATGTCACAGTGACAGGACAATGGGTTATGTAACCCTGGCCAAGTGGGACTTACAATGCGTCAAATTTTGGGAAGAGACACCGGGTTGTAATAAAACTGAAGATTGTGTAAAAGACTCAGACTTACAAATTTTACTGGTGTACAAGTGAAGAGTAAGCCAAAAAAAGGTAACCCAGTTAGCCAAAGGCTCTTTTTTAAAATCCTTGGGAGAAGCAATGATATCCCATATGCCCAACCAAGAATCAGATGGTTGGTAACCCAGGCCCCTACTTTGAGTTATTTACTTTTTATTTCAATCTTTAAAGTTACTGTAACCTAGCTAGATATAAAAATTAATATATAAAAACCTAAGCAGGTATAACATTAAGTATAGAAATAATAAAGAAATAAATTAACCCATGAAACTGATGCTTTAAAGATAAGTGTAAATAGCAACACAGTCATAAGTTGTAAGAATTCTCTTTTGTATATGTTTATCTGTTTGTTTCATGAATTTGAAGAGTCAAGTATGTATTATAAAATATATAACTGCTGTTTAAACTAGGCAAAACAATATGTTGATTTAAGTTTATAGCATGTTTAAGAGAACTTCATTTCAGATCATTTCATAATATACTTTAAAAATATTTTTAATATACCAACGTTGGTGAGCCTTGCTCTTCAAGCCCAGATACCCCTTGGTCATTGTTTCAGCTATCAACTGCTGTATGCAAACTATTCCAAAACTCAGTAGCTTAAAACAGCAATCATCTTATTCTATCGCTTGATTTCATAGGTCAGGACTTCAGGCAGGGCATAGTGGGGTGATTCTTCTGCAGCAGTGCCAACTGGGTTCACTCAGTAGTGCATGACAGCCCTCCCTTCAAAGCCTTCCTCAGCCATATCTGTCTGGGTTTTTAGCACAAGTGACTCCCTTTTGATTTTCACACCTTTCATATTTTCCCCTTCGACCAAGATCTTTCTTCAAAAGTATCACTGATGAATCATCCTGTAGTTAGGTTTCGATTATCCCTTGGTGCCAAGATGGATGTATCCCAATTTGCTGTTCTGATCTCCCACCGGGAGGAATGATGGGTGACCAGGATTCAGGGTCAAAACCCTTTTAGCCACATCTGAGCCACAAGAGAGGGCTGGAGGGAGGGACCATCAGGCTAAATCTATTTGGAGTCTATTGTTAAATTCACTTTTGTTTGTTCTGCACGAGTTAGTTGTCCCCTCAAAGTACTGGGCCAGCATTATTTTGTTAAGAGTTGTACTTCTGTAGAAATGTGACTGGCAACTGGTAAAAAGTTTAAATAGGAAAATAACAGCTATAGGAAAACCTCCATTTGTATAATAGTTTTGAGCCACGATTCTAGGTTTTGTGGGTCTTGGGGAGATTTGGGGGTTGGTGGGAGAGAGGGGAAAGAGCAGGCAGGACCCTCCAGTGAGGCAGTTTGGAACAGGGGTTGGGATATTGCCCTGAAAGGAGGCTCCAGGGAGCCTGGGCTGCCTAAGGTGGCATGACCCAGGCCCAGCCCATGACAGCCTAGAGGGGAAGCTGGAGTCTGCGTTGCCAGGCCTCTGAGAAGACCTCAGTGGCAGTGAAGGTCAGAGTGAGGTTAGAGTAAGCAGGGTGAGCCAGCACAGAGCAGGTGTGGTTCCTGGTTGAGCCCACCTACTTCCTGCCTTCCAACTGTGCACATCCACAGACTCCACGTGGCTGCCATTTACTTTATTGATTTTTTCTATGATATTTTTGTCTTCTATGTTCCATATTTGGGCTTTTACTTTGGTGATCTGTATCCCTCTGCTAAAGTTAGGTTTTTGATGGTCTTGTCTTTCCAGCTCCCTTAGGTGATTTGTTAGGTTGTTAATTTGTGATCCTTCCATTTCCTTGATGTGTGTTCATAGAAATATAAATTCCCCTCTTAGAACTGTTTTCATGGCATCCCAGAAGTTTTGGTAGGATGTTTCTTTGTTTTCATTTGTTTCCAGGAATCTTTTAATTTTGGTTTTGATTTCTGTATTGACCCAGAAGTCGTTCAGCATCATACTGTTTAGTCTGGCTGCCATTTATAAACTATTCTGGTCATTTAAGGTTCAACCCCAAAGCAGTGTGCCATAGTGATTCAAAGCAAAGACTTCAAAATGAAACAGACCTAGTTCCTAATCCTAGCTCCAGAATTTACTAGTTTTGTGACTATTAGTAAACCACTACCCTCTCTGAGCCTCGCTTTTCCTGTGCAAACTCCTTAAATTACTGTGAGAATTGCTTGTGATCACGTACCTCACAGACTTAACACAGGGTCTAGGGCATAGTAGTTAATAAGTAGTAGCAAATTTTTTAAAGGCCCCCTCAGCTCTCACTTTTCCACAGCAGCCCACACTGGCCCCTCCCATGCTTCCCCATTTTGTACCTAACCAGGGAATGCCATTGCCTGTGACATTTCCATCTCTTGGGTTGATTCTGCCTGTCTGCACTCCTCCCCAAAGGACAGTTAGGCAGCCCACAGTTGGGACTGAGGCCTATGCTCCCCCTTCCTCTCCACAGACCACAGGCTAGTGCTGGTTGGGTACCCCGTAGGAGCACAATAAACACTGATTGGACTAAATGGTCAATTTATGGCTTCTCTTTGAACGGGCCTTAGATGATTACCTTTTATGAGGCTTACACTTTAGACTTAAAATGTAAAACAGAAGCTCAGGTTAAGAGGCAAATAATGGGATATTTTATGTGCTGTTCTGGAGCAAAAGTCCACAGCTTTATTGCAGTGGCTATAAAAGAACATAATTGGAAAAGCCTTGATTGAGAAACCCAAGGCGGAAAGAACCCTGGGTCAGGAGACAGGAAGCCCAGACTTCCCACCCTGCACTGCATCATCCAGCTGGGCGCCTTCCCTGTCTGCTTCACATGCAAGACTAGAGACCCTTAAGACCCTCTCAGTCCTTGATTCTGCCCTTGGTTTCCAAGTCTACAAGTCTAAAATGCTCTCTTACCAGTATTTTATGATCCCCAAATCTTAAGAGACTCCTGTTCTAAGATACTCCTACCCTATGATCCTAAAATTTGGCAGTTTCAGATTGTACTATCTTAAGACTCTATAGTAAAGTAGGGCGGTGAAGAGCACAGGTCTGGAGTCAGGAGACCCAGGGTTTACATTTCAACACACTGCTTATCATAGTGTGATTCTGGACAAATGCTTAGTGAGATGCTCAGTTTTCTCATCTTCATCTATACAATGGGGATAAAAGCAGTCACCACGTTTGTGTTGACTGGGAAGGATAAAAGGGCTCCCACAAAGCACTTCTGTAGTGCTGTGACACAGAGAAAGCTGTCCCGGAATGGTAGTTATTATTACCGCTCCAATGTTCCGTGAACACAATATCTCAGGAATCTAAAATTCTCTGGTCTTAAGAGAGTACTCTCCTGTGATTCTAGGAGACTTGTGGCTCTCAGATGTCGCTTGAGTCTGAGTTCCCAGGGACTAGGGACCTTATTCTCAGAGCAAGGCTGCGAGCACCGCCATGGCCACCAGATGGCGGGCTCGGGTTACCAGTCCCTTCCAACCCGGTGTACCAAGGAACTCAGTCTCTGGGACAAGCTCCCAAGTCTTCTCTCTGGCTGACATGTAAAAGTTCCTTTCTCGAGCCGGGCTCGGTGGCTCAGCCTGTAATCCCGCGCCTTTGGGAGGCTGAGGTGAGTGGATTGCCTGAGCCCGCGGGTTTGAGACCCGCCTGGGCAGCGAGACCTCATCTCTACAATAAATCAAAAAATCAGCCGGGCGTGGTAGCGCATGCCTGTAATTCCAGCTACTTGGAAGGCTGAGGCGGAAGGATCGCCGGAGCCCAGCAGGTCGAGGCTGCGGTGACCGGGAGCGGCCACTGCACTCCAGTCTGGGCGACAGAGTGAGACTCCAACTCAAAAAATAAATACATAAAAATAAAAGTTCCTTTCTCTGATGGGAACAGACAGTGAAGGGGGAGTGAAGGGAAGTTGCAATTGCCATTAAAAAAAATCAATCCAAAGATCCGAAACGCAAGAATGAAAAGGAACCCGGAGACGGAGGTGGTTTTATTACGCAATGGGCTAAATAGGATGCCATCTCAGCGCTCAGCTTACCGGCACAGCCTGGAAGTCAGCACGCTCCTGGCTTCTCACGAGGGTTACCTGCTGCTGTGCTGCCTGGGAGCTGGTGTTCTTCAGTGCCCCCAGCTCAGACACCCACTGTCTGGGAGGATGGCTACCCAACAGCCTCGAAAGCAGGAATTACTCTGCGCCCACAAATGAGAAAGTTGAGGAGCTAGGGGGCCGAGGGTTTGCCTCGGGCTCTTCCATAGAGAGGCCAGGATTCAGATGGAGAATCTTCCAGGGTCTGTGCTGTGCCCCTGAGAGGTTGGTGATGGTGGCAGCCAACTCAGCAGTGCCCTGAAGAAGAAACCAGGCAGGAAAGAGCCACACGGGTGGTGGCTGGACACTTCCCTACCTTATATTAGAGGAACCCCTCCCAGGCACCCCTGAGTTCTGTCCCAGGCACCTGACCTGCACTGTCTCTCTAAAGCCCTCCTTTCAACAACCCTTTGGGGGAAGGGATTAAAAAACATAACAACCCCGAGGGCCTAGAGATGGGAAGGGCCCTGCCCAGATTTACGCAGAGATGGAGCCAGGAGTCAAGCGAAGTGTGTCCCCGGCCACACCTCCTGCTCACTTCCCGCCGCCGCCGCTGTCGGGAGGACACAGCTCCGAGACAAGAGGGAGGCCCGGGACTCCGGGTCGGTCCTGGGAGACCTTGGGTGAGGCCCGCCTGTGTCGGGTCCTCAAGGGCTCCTCGTCAGGGGCAGCGCCAGTGGGGACGAGGCCCTCGTGGCCCAGATCCAGCCCCGGGCCGGGGGAGGCCAGCGGGGCTCCCGGGTGTCCCGGGCCGGCGCCGCGGCCAATATTGACTTTGGTAAACACCATTTTGCACGGAGCGCGGGGCGAGGGTGGGGGCGTCGTGACCCGGGGGGCGGAGGCAGCGGCTCCGCATTTAGACGAGGCCATTAGCGAGGATCGATGGCTGCGCCGCGCGCTCCGGCCGCCGGGCGCTCCCAAATGAAGGTTAAGTTTGCTCTGCGCCCCTGCGCGGCCGGCCATGCGCCCGCATAATGGCCGGGCCCGGCCGGCCTCGCACCCGGGTTCCGCGGAGGCCGCG
>NW_007079681.1:234036-248042 GCF_000164805.1 Carlito syrichta | reverse complement strand
TGGGCCCGTGTCTTTGCCCCGGGGCGCCCCGTGGAGTGCACGGCCCGGCGACAGTGAGAGTGTGCCGGGCGTGCGCCTCCCCCTGACGTGTGAAGTGGGCTGCCTGGAACAGGGAGCCAGCCAGGCTGGGAAGCCGCAGCCCTGGGTGCTGTCCTGATTCTGCCACTGCCCCGCCTCCCTTCCCCTCTCAGCCTCAGCTCCTCCCCTGAACCGGTGGGACAGGGTGCCTGGCGCCGGACAGGCCGGATCCGTTCACATGTGTGCTCGGGGAAAGCTGGGTGGTGTGAGTGCACACGTGGGCAGGGTGCATGAACACGAGTGTGGCTGTGCCCCCAGGTGTGGCTGAGCAACTGAAGCTCAGAGAAGGGAAGGGAGCCCCCTCAGTCGGATCAGCAAGTTAGTGTCAGAGGAGGAATGAAGCCCCACGTGGGTTTCTAGGTTTTGGGGGGCTGCTTGCCCTGGTCCTGGCTGCCTGTGGTGTGTGCTAAGGAGGGTCCCAGGCTCTTAGACATCAGCGTGAGTGTGAGGAGGGTGGGGAATACCAGGTTCTTCCCTTGGACCAGCCCCTGGCCCCTTCATGGGCCAGACCCCAGTCAGAGCTCTGAGTGACAGAATGGCTCACAGGGGTTTGCATGCCATCCCAGGAGGCATCAGGGAATGTGTAGGGATATTTTGTCACAGTGAGCAGCCGTAGATGCTAATGCCTTGCATGAAAGAATTGTCTGTCCCAAATGCCAGCCGTGCCCTGGAGGATCTGAAAAGAAGTTCTGAGGAGTCAGGGATGCAGGTGGCCCCAGAGGTGGGGAATGCCTCCCTCCTGCTCTTCCCCTCAGAACCCCTCCCCCAACAACCAATTTTGATCAGTCCTGATGAGGTAAGATCCCGCCCAGCCTTCTCCCCTAGTGCCTCTGTCCTAGTGAATGAACGACCTACAGAGGAAAGGGGCCTGGTCCTGAGCCCCACAGAGTTATCACAGGCAAGTCCCCACAGAGCCCAGCACACCCTCCCAGGGCTCTGGGGAGCAGAGAGACTACCATCAGTGTCCCCACCTGCTGTGCCATCTCAGCCTGATCCTTCCCTCTTCTCCCATCACACAGGTGAGGACCTCATGCCAGAGGAGCAGAGTAACTTACCCGGGTCACAACGTGGAACCAGTGGATCTGGAACCCAGGTTTCCTGGCTCCCTGCACAGAGCTCCAAATGTGCACCTGCTCCTGGCACAGCCAGGCCTGGCCCACCAACCACCGCTCCCCTGAGCAACAACCTCAGACAGCCGGCTTTGGTGTCAGCTCTGTCGTCCAGAGCCTAGATATGTGGCCCTTGGGGGACAGCTGCCCATTTGGAGTCTCAGTTTACCCCCCTGTAAAATAAGATGATAAACCAGTTCCTGGGATAAAGAAGAGAGGCAGTCACTGGTAGCACTCACCTCCATCCACTGCTGCCATGGCCTGTTTGTGAACACACGGTAAACATCGTTTCCTGTCCAAAAGTGACTTGGAGGGGTCTGGGCTGCTCCCTGGAGGTGAGTGCTCGCAGTCATGGGGGAGCAGTGGGTGGAGTCTCAGACTCATTGTGGTTACCTCCCCGAGTAATTGGGAGCAGGAAAAAGAGCCCCCTGGACCCCAAGCCCCTAATCGTCCTTTTCTGCAGCCTCAGAAACACTCTACTCTCTCCAGAGGCTTCCAAAAGTGGGCCCTCGACACCCAACCTCCTTTCCAGGGTCAGAGAGTTTATTCTTGGAGTCAGACTGAGCTACAAGGTCATGGGTTCAATCCCCTGAGTAATTTAAAGCCCAGAGAGGGGCAGGGTCTTACCCCAGGTCACACAGCAAGCCAGTGAAGCCTGAGTTCCCTATCTCTGAGGTGTAAAGGGTACAGACACAATATCAGATGCCCCTTGGCACTTCCCTGCCCAATCCCAGCCCCACCCTGCACCACCTCCACCAACCCGAGCAGATACTGGGAGCCAGCCCAGCAGATGCTGGTTGGGGGTCTGGGCTGGCAGAGCACCATGCCAGGCATCATGGGGGACACAGAGAAGCCGAGCATAGGCTTGCCCTGGAGGGGCTCATAGCCTGTTGGGGAGAGAGTACCACCAAGAAGGAAAGGGAGGCCTCACTGAAGAAAAATTGATCATGTGAGGCACCGGGGATAGATAGTAGTGAGCAAATATACATAGTAGTGAGCAAATATACATGGTCCTGCCCCCGTGAAGAAACTGTCATTTTTAATCAAATGTGAAATTATAAGCTGGGTTCGGTGGCTCAGCCTGTAATCCCGCGCCTTGGGAGGCTGAGGTGAGTGGATTGCCTGAGCCCGCGGGTTCGAGACCCACCTGGGCAACTTGGCGAGACCTCATCTCTACAATAAATCAAAAATTAGCCGGGCGTGGTAGCGCGTGCCTGTAGTTCCAGCTACTTAGAAGGCTGAGGCAGAAGGACCGCCGGAGCCCAGCAGCTCAAGGCTGCAGTGGCCGGGAGTGTGCCACTGCACTCCAGTCTGGGCGACAGTGAGACTCCAACTCATTAAAAAAAAGAAAGAAAGAAAAGAAACTATAAATGGGTAAGTGCTACAAAGGAAAAACTCAGGGGACAATGAGCCACTTGCAGCCAAGGGGACCTACTCTGAGGGTCGGGGAGTTTTCCTAAGGAGGTGCTGACTGAGGCAAGATCTGACCTGGAGTCAGGAGTGGCGTTCTCCCAGTGGAATCTGTGTGTCTGAAGGCTCTTGGGTGGGAGGAAACCCAGAACATTCAAATAGCTAGAAAGAGCCAGTGTTGTTGGTATGATGGTTCCATGAGTACCACAGAGAAAGGTAAACCTGGAGAAGTGGCAGGCCTCCATTACACAGATCCCTGGGAGCCACAGAAGGAATCAATCTCATCCTGAAAGCAATGGCAAGTCACGGATGTAAGCAGAAGAGTGTAATGGGATTTCACAAGATTGTGTTGGCAACATTGCTGGGGACAGTTTGGACCACGAGCAGGAGTGGAGAGGGGAGACGGGAGGCTGCTGCTACAGTCCAGGCATGGGAGGGTGGCTCAGACATGAGCACAGAGGTGGAGATGGAATCCACAGGCCTTGGTGAGGGCTCAGCTGCAGAGGTGTCAGGCTGGGGAAGGACTGCTGGATGCATGTTGGCACCAAGCACAGAGACAGGTTCTATTTGGGGCCTGTTGGCATTTCAAGTCCCCTTAAGATATTGGATTGAAGAGGTCGTGTGGGCAGTGGGTATATGGTTCTTAGTTTAGAGGAGAGAGAGACATTTGTGTCACTGGCAGAAAGATGGTAGCTGAAGCCAAGGGCAAGAATGAGGTCATGTAGAGAAAGACGAACTGTGGGCAAGAAAGCAGAATTAAAGGGAAAGGCCTGGGAGAACAGGATAAGCCTGCAAAAGGCCCGAGAGCAGGCAGAACAAAACATAGCCTCAGAGAACTGGCACTCAACTCCCTGGGTCTTTGCACAAACTCCTCTCAATCTGAAATGCCATCTCTCCACCAAGCGAACTAGTGGTTGTCTCCTCCTTCCAGGAGCAGCCCAGGAACAATCTCCTATAGGAAGCATCCCTGGTCCCTGGCCCACCTCTCCTTCCTAAAGCCGAGCAAGGTTCTCCAGGCTTTCCAGAGCCCGTGGGCTGGAACAGATGGTAGACAGAGTAAAGCGTTGGAACTGGACAGGCTGGGTTCGTGCCATGTGACGTGGGCAGGTTGCCCTCCAAAAGCCTCAGTGTCCTCAGCTGTCAGATGGAATTATAGTAATCAAATGATATAATGCATACAAAACCCATGGCTCATAACAAGTGCTTAATAAATAGAGGCTACCATTGTCTTAGCTCTTATCATGTAGTACCAACATTATCTGATTTTGCATGTTTTCCTCACTCAACCAGTGAGCTCTTTCAGTGGGCAGGCTTCTCCATCTCCACATCACCTGTGCCTGGCATCGGGCCTGGCAAGAAGCCTGCATAGAGTAGGTGCTCAGTGAAATGAAAGTGAAGGTCATAACGACATTGGTGGAGGCAGGAATGTTCAGGGAAGACCTCCTAGAGGAGGAAAAACTGGAGCCAGACCCAGTGGTTCCCAGAGTTCCCCTGTCCCCAACAGCGCAGTGAGAGGGATGGGAAGGGAGTAGGAGAAGAGAGCACTCCAGGAGGGGGAACAGCTTGAACACATTTTTCCCAGCCGAGGGGGCTGGGGAATGACTTCTCTGCTGAACTGCGACCTCCGAGCCACATATCCTCTTTGAACTGTCAGGCAGCCCCCAGCCCTGTCACTCCCCATCTGAGCTGGGTGAAAAGTGAAACTCCAGCCCTGCCCTGCCGCAGTCCCCAGTGAGCCCCAGGCCCGGCCCCCATGTCTGGGTTTATTTGTGTGGGGCTAGCCGATCTCTTAGCCAGGGCTCCCTGCATGTCCCGGCCCAGGCCTGCACCACTCACTCCCGCCCCCACCCACCCTGTGGCCCGCCTGGGCCAGCCACAGTCCCAGGGCCCCAGTGGCTTCTCCTCTAGCCCGGGGAGAGGCCCCACACAGTGGCAAACCTCTGGTTGCAGGGCTGGGCTGAATCCTGCACCCCGCCTCCCTTCCCACACACAAGGTTTGGGGAACTTAGGAAAGTTTCTTCACCTCTCTGGGCCTCCGTTTATTTGAAAAACAGAGGACTGACTAAGCAAATCACTGTGAGAATTGAATCTTCATGTAATTCCAGCATATTGCATAACAAATGCTAGCTTCCATTTCTTCCTCAGTGTGGCCCAGAGGAAGGGAAAGTATACACTGATGGTGTTCCAATGTGCCACACACCTGCGTCACCCTCTACTCCTCACATACACAGGCTTGAATTTGGAAGCAAAACCCCTGTTTTGCTTAAGAAGAAGCCAGGGCATAGAAAAATGAGGGGACCTGTTCCAGAACAAAGGACATGGCTCATAGATAGCAGAGCCCAGGTTCCAACACAAGATCATCTGACCCAGGGTCCAGGTGGCAGGTCACAGCTGGAACAGTGCAGGCCCGGGAGTTGGGCATCTCCACCCTCAGCCTGGCACCACCCGTTGTGCCAGCAAGCATGAAACTCATAGCCCATGAGGGGGGCCTCTTTCCCACCAGAAGACCAAGGGCTCCATGGCTCTCACACCAGCAAAAACCAGAGCTCATGATGATGGCTTCAGCACCTAGCCAAGGCCTGGCACCAGGAGGTTCAATTCATGTTTGTTGAGTGACTAAACGCATGAAACCCCTTGCTCTCTCTAGAACATCTATGAGGGTCATAGTGAGATAAGTAAGTGAAAACAAATGGGAAAGACTGAGTAAGTAAATGTGAAAGATTCATTTAGTTACGAACACACAGTTTCTATTTATCAATTAGCCTCCCTTCTTTCCTATACATTTATTGGGCACCTACCATGGACCAGGGCTGTGTGGGTTCCACAGATGCAAGGATAAAAGCATTTAACATTTATTTAGCACTTGTTGTATGACTAGCACTGATCTGAGCATCTTCCGTGGATTTTCTCACTTAATACTCGTAATAACCCTAAGAAGTAGAAACTGCTATTATTATGCCCATTTTACAGGTCAGGAAATGGAGACAGAGAAATTAAGTAACTTAGTCCAAGTAACTTAGAAGGTGGTGGAGCCCAGATTTATATGCAGTACCCAAATTTTGGGTCAAGGGGGAAAGAAGTGTTCAACCCCAAGTAGCTTACTAGCTGACTGAATCAGGTATGTTTGGTTTAAAAAAGGGGAATTTAGATGAGATTCATTACATGGTACTTAGCACACTTAGAAAGAGTTCTTTCTCAATGTGACTATTTTGAGCACTATTTTTATTGTTAGAGCATTACTATGAAAGCAGAAAATTTGTTTTCAGTACTTCCTCTCTTTCCCTTGGCATCTAATGAGCTTTAAAAAATGGGGGGGGGGTGCTTTAGAGGGTAGCTAAGGCCTTGACTAAGGAGGAAATTGAGGCCCAGAGAAGGGCAGGAATCCCCTTCTCCCCAGGCTACCAGGGCTGGAAGCATCAGTGTGCTGGTAAATGTCTACCACCAGCTCTTTGGGGGTATAACACCTGAGCAGTAGCCTTTGCCAGATTCTGTGGTATATCCTCACCACGGCTGATTCCAAGCAGCAAGTGAGGTCACCGAATAGTGGAGTTGGACAGACAACACTTACAACAATCAGTTCTCGCCAGTGACTGAGAACCAGCGCCAGCACACCGCTGGCTGGAACCCAGGCTTTCCGACAAGGTTGGAGACCGTGCAGGACACGCCCGAATCCAATAGCTCCAAGGGACGGCAGGGGTGAAGGATGAGACTCTGGGCCTAGGAAGAAAGAAGGGACCACAATGAACCCTGAAGAGCTCTGAAAGCGGCATGGCACAGCAGGGCTTTGGCATCAGCCTGCACATCCTCCCGGAGCAAAAATGGTTCACTCTCTGCTATCCAGTAAAGTTAGACCTGGCGAGAACAAGAAAGGTTCTGGCTCCTGATAACCTCCTTAATTACAAGCAAGACACCGCGAAGGTGAGCACAGTACTGCTTGCTTTGTGTATCCTGAGGGAAGAAGGCCATGGCTGGGCTCAAGTGCTCCCTCATCCCGAAAGGGACACCAGGTGGTTTCATTTCCAGAACTCTGCCTCCATTTACCTGCTTAACACCGGGTCATTTCCACTGCTTGCTTCCTTCTTCCTGGTCTCCTGGCATTTCCAGTTGACTAATCCAGGACCTAGAGTTAGACACAGGCTGAATAAGTGACCCCTGTATGGGAAAGTCTAAGAGCACCCCCTTCATCAGCGTGGCCTCAGGTTGCTAGCAGCTCTTCCTCCCGGTTATCTGTGTCCTACTGTTAGTGATGGTAGGGAAAACCAAGAGCTGTGCTTACGTGAACATCTTTGACCTGGTTACTTTATATTTGCTAATTGCTATTCCACACCAATACAAGAAAGATTTAAGCCCCTACTCTGTGTCAGACATGAGATATGCATTATATTTAATCTTCCAAGCACACCAACTAGGAAAGTGATTCTCTTCATATCTTATGGATGAATCGAGCTCTGCTTAGAAAGGTTACATGACGTGGCTAAAAGTTACATCTAGAAGGTGACTGAGTCAGGAGTGGAAGCCAGGCGAATCCATGTCCAATACTCTATTCTCCCCATTCCACAATAATTCATTGCTCAGGCTGATTAGGAAAAGAGCCAGGATGATTCTGAGAGAGCGGACACATGCTAGATATACTCATCTTCTATTGTTATGCAACAAATTAGCACAAATTGAGCAACTTATAGCAACACCTATTTATTACCTTGTAGTTGTGTAGCCTGGAAATCCCAGTGGGCTCATCTGAGTCTTCTGCCAGGATTGAAGTGTCAGCCAGCTGAGGTCTTCTGGGGAGGCTCTGGGAAGAATTCACTCCCAAGCTCATTCAGGCTGGTGGCAAAATCCACTTCCTAGTAGTTGTAGATTGAGGTCTCGAGTCATGGTAACTGTGGCCCTCTCCATTTTCAAAGCCAGCTATGGTGTGGCAAGTCCCTCTCCCACTTCAGATATCTCTAAGTTCTCCTTCTTCTGCATGTCTCTGGCTTCCATCTTCTGCCACCCGCTGGAGGAAGCTTGCTGCTTTTGAGGGTTTATGTGATTCCACTGGGGCCACCAGATGAGTTAGAATAATTTCCCTCTCTCAAGGCCAACTGTACATAGAACATAACGTAATCACAGGAGTGATGGCTCATCCTAGTCACAAGTTTCAAAGATTAGGGAAGGGCATCTTTGGGAGTTCATTTAGAAATACTGCCTACTGCCATGGACAAGATTTGTAGCAGTGGAGGTTCTAGGGGCACTCTCCAGGCGGGAAGAAGAGAGACTTCTCCCTGGGAATCTTGAACACTCAGAAAACTCTGTGAGGACAGTAGGCAGGCAAAAGGAAAGGACACAGACAAGGAGGCGGGGTCTATGGTGGGGGGAGAAACAGGAAAGAAGGAGGCAGAAAAGAAAGAAGGAAATGAAGAAGAAGAAGGGGGAGGAGGAGAAGGAAGGGGGAAGAGAGGAGGAAGAGGAGAGGAAGAAGAGGAAGGAGACTCTGCTTTACATCTATAGAGAAGTTCAGGTTCCCTTTGCTGCCAAAAGATTCACAGTAAATATGTGTGGAATTAAATGGGCTGGGCCGCTCAGTTCCCATGGAATGAATCAGGTTGAGATTCATTTGGTAAATTGGGATTGGACCTGGGAAAGACTGGTCTGCATTGCATGGGATCCTACAAGTTGGGGTGGAAATAAAATGGCTCATTTGGATGAAAAGAGTTGGTCCAAGCTGGGCTGGAACAGAGTCCACCGAGTTTAGGTGCGCTGAGGTGGATGGAGGTGAGTCGAGTATAGATTGCTGGGGCTGGTTTGGCTAGGCCACATTACTTTGTTTGAGTCAGGCTGAACTGAACATGCTTGGATGGGATGGAATGGTTTTCGGATGGGTTGTTTGAGGGCAGGGTTAGGATGAGTTGAAGACAGGTTAGGTTGGGGATGCGTTAGCTTTTTAGTTGCAGAGACAACATCCCCTCTGGATGGCTTAAACAGGAATAAATATATTCATGGTATTTTAATAGTTTACAGAAATGTTTGGAGAGCTGAAGAAACAGATTCCAGGGCATGTCTTCAGGACCAGCTCCCAAGCTAGGCTACAGGATGGACCACCAAGGCAGCTACCCCTTTTGTGACCATTCGGAAGACATCTGCCAGATCAGGAAGCTGTCAATCCAGCTGTGGACTCCAAAAACATACTTGTCTCATGTCCACACCAGCTAAACGCACACTTCATAGAAAGTATTGACAGGTTTTGTCTCAAAAAGGGGGGGGAGGAAATTCTTTGGACTGATAACACAACTTTGAAAAAAATGTTCATAATTTTTTATGCTGGGTGATGGGGACACAGAGTATACCATGCTACTATACTTCTGCATTTGACTGTTTCTACAAATTTTTCCACAAATATGTCTGTTTTGAAGGGATGCCTCATCCCCTGCCTCTCTACCCATTCCATTCACTTCTGAATTCAAACCTTGCATAAATGTATGGTGTGTGGTGAAATCTACATAATATTTGTATTCTAACTATAGGGCAGTCTGAGAAGTATAGTTTTTGACTTTTCAGCTTCTGTGGGATAAAAAGGCACACTAGAAGCGGGAAGGAACGGTGGGTGAATAGTTCATCTACGGCATCTACTGCCAAGCCCGGCAGGTTGGGTTGGGATGAGTTGCAATGGATGATGTGGCCACAGATGGACTAGGTTGGGTTATGAGGTATTGGGTGGGGTGGACTGGGTTACTTGGGAAGGTCTGGGTTGTGTGGGTGAGCTGGACTGAGCTGGATTGGCCAGCGTTAGCAAGAGTTGGACTGGGATGGGTGATGGGGCTGAGAGCCACAGTGAGGCCAATGCTCAGTCACTGGTGTCAAGCTCTTTGAGTGGACTGGAGTGTGAGTGTTTGACGCACTCAGAGCCAGGAAGGAAGGACTTGGAGGACGCCATTGTTGATGATAGTAGCACTTCTGTTGATGATAGCAGCACCTTGGGCTTCCTCTCCACTGCCTGGGGCCAGGCCCAAAGCCCCCTCGCCCAAGCCAGACCTCTCCCCAGGCTTAGGGTATTTCCAGTGTTCAGCCAACCTCCTCGGCCCTCCTTAACATGAAAGCCATTAGAGAAACAGTTGGGGAAGTAAGTTCCAAACAGAGAAACTTTCAGGATGTGTTGTCTTGGGGGCAAAACCAAACCCAAAGTCAGGATATCAGAGCCATATGGTTTCCTCCCCACATTTCTGGTGGGCGGAGTTGTGGATTTTATGGAATTTGGGACCGATTCTGGAGTCCCACAGGTGCCACGTTCACTGAGCCAAGGAAAACGGGTGCTGGCAAGCACAAGTTTACACACACAGAGTAGTGTATGTGGGCACAGGCCTTTCCAGTTTGCAATACTCTCAGCATAGCACTGTGAGGCAGGGATCATTATGTAACATCCAGGGACACTCATGCTCAGAGAGGCTAAGTGGTTTGCCTAAAGAAACACAGCAAAGCTAGGATTTTTTTTTTGACTGTTGTTTGCATAAACATTGTCCGTCTCCTTGACTAGAATCTAACTTCTCTGAAGTTTGCCATTTTGCTCATCTTGTTTGTGGTTTTAACCCCAGCATCTAGAATATTCCTGTCACATAGTAGATGCTCAATTATATTGATTCAATATACATATACATTTACTAAATAAATGAAGAAAGAAATCCAAGTCTCAGAAACCTATATTCTTTCCATGATCACATAACATAGTCCTTTGTGACATAGTCCTTTGCCCCAAGTCCTTGAAGTCTTATCCCATCTCTGCTGCCTGGGTTTGCGTGAACCGAACCACTTGCTCAGGGTAAAGGGAAGAGGTCTCTGAGTAGGCCTGACACTGTCCTGATGTGGTTGGTACACAACAAATCTGCCTTCATTTAGACTCTGTTTGGGGTGTAGAGCAAAGGACATGCCAGACAATTCCACCTGGAAATTAGGCTTACCCTTGCAAGAAAAGATAGGATAGTCAGCCCAGACAGGGGTCCGAGACCATATTGCTACTCAGGTCAACCAGTCTGCAAGTCATTACTGCTCAGAACATGGTCTCACTCAGTTTGCACAGACAACCCCAAGAGAGAGGTGTCATTATACCCATTTTGCACATAAGAAAACTGAGGCTTCTAGAGAAGAAGTAAGTGAACTGCCCATGGTTGCACAGCTAGAGTACAAAGCCTGGATCAGAGTCCAAGTCTGTGTGACTCCAAGGCCCATGGGTGCCAGTGCCAGGCAGTTCCCAGGGGGTTGCCCCTCCCCACCCCAAGGGAGGCCACCTCCCCTTCAGCCCTGGGCTCTGTGAAGGGTAGGGAGAGCCATATCCCCTCTTCCCTCCATCCTGCCTCTGCTCTCAGCCTGGGTCAGCACAGGATGGGGGGGGGACATTTCTTGCTGCCTCCGACGGATATTGACGGATGGAGTGACTATTGTAAATGCTACCGTGTTGTGTAAGCAGTAGGAAAATGTGACTCTGTCCCCAGAGATGCCAATGGCATTTTGGAGAAAATCCTATCCTTGATTTTCTGGGCCTGT
This sequence comes from Carlito syrichta, assembly GCF_000164805.1. Lineage (NCBI taxonomy): Eukaryota > Metazoa > Chordata > Mammalia > Primates > Tarsiidae > Carlito > Carlito syrichta. The sequence continues at coordinate 236,931 of NW_007079681.1, read as the reverse complement.
GCAGCTGAAATGTCTGGGTGACAGGGACAAGCTGGGGGCTCTGATCCATGGGGCCTGGGAGGCCACTTGCTGATCCAACCCCTGCCTATGAGAGGAGGGGCTGGAAGAGTCACACGGTGGGCTCAGTCTCAATTCTCTGTCGCTTACTCTGTCTTCCCCATTTCTTCCACTATAAAATGAGGATGAAAAAGGCATTTCATTGTGCTTTGACTTCCTGAGAAAGAGGGTGTCCAGGAATAGAAAGATCAGCCGCTAATTCCCTCCCCGCAGACTTCTCACTAATTCCTGCTTCCGAAAAACTGTTGCCAGCCACGCAAGGGCCTGGTCTGCCCGATACGGGCCCAGCCAGCTGCAGAGTCCTTCAGATGGGGTTAGAGCAGGAGCAGGGCAGAGTGGCCTCAGCAGCTGCCCTTCCTGCCTTGATTCCTCGTCTGAGGAATTTGAGTCATGTGTTTGCTGCTTCCCTGTGAGGATCAGCGAAAAGGGACAGCCAGAGCAAAGCAGCCCAGAGCCTGTCCCATGACTGATGCACAATAAATATTTGTTGAATTAGGGAATGGACACATGAATAAACGAAGGAGCAAATGAATGGGCACGAATGCATGAAGGCGCATGGGCCAGGAAGAAGAAGATAGTGCTAGGAGTCAGGAGACCCCATTTGGAGCCTTGCCTGTCACTTAGTAGCTGAGTGACCTTAGGCAAGTCACTTAACCTTGCTGAGCCTCAGTTAATAATAGCAATAATCCCTGCCTCTCAGGTGGTTGTGAGGATTAAAGGAAAGTGCTGGGTGGGACTGCTTTGTTAATGGCAGGGCACTGTGCAAATGTTAGTTCTAATTATTCTCCACAATTATGACTGCTCCGCGGGAGGCGTGTGTGTGAGTGAGGACAGGGAAACCTGCGCGTGCGGGTAGGTCTGTGACCAGGCCGTGTGTGCGTGTGTATTGTGTGTGGGTGTGTTTGGAGAACTGGGGCCATTAGAAAAACCATCATCCCTCTAAGTTGTTCTTTCTTTTGCTAAACTCAACCTGCCAGGCTGACATCGGAAGCAGGAATTAGTGGGAAGTCTGGGGGGACAGGATTAGCGGCTGAACTTTCTATTCCTGGAGACCCTCTTTTCTCAGGAGGTCAAAGCAATTTCCATATATTATCCCTGCTGGCAGCTTGGGAAGGTCAGGGAAACAGCAAACACATGACTCAAATTCCTCAGATGGAGAAATCAAGGCAGAAAGGGCAGCTGCTGAGGCCACTGTGCCCTGCTCCAACCCCGGCTCCAACTGAAGGACTCTGTAGCCACCTGGGCCCATGCCAGGTAGAATAGGCCCTCCCCTGGCTGGCAGCGCTTCACTCATGTGAGTGCTATTGCATCCCCCTCCCCCACCACAGCCCTGGGCTGTGTGTATTTGAGGCGGGAGGGAGGGGACCCCAGCCGGACCCCAAGTCCCTGAACAACCATTGGAGGCTCTGGCTGGGCTGTGGCTCTAACTCCCCTCCAGCAGCTTTGCAAGTTCAGTTCTCCTCCTCCAGAAACTCTGCCTGACTGCCCCATGTGGCAGATGGAGAAGTCATTCTTCTCTGAGCCATTGGAGTGAAAGGACCAGGAGGAAGGGACTGGAAACCCAGCCACATTTCTCCTGCTGATGCTGAGGGGGAGATCAGGAAATATGAGCTGAGGAGCCTGGAGGAGAAGTCCTCTGAAGGGACAGAGCCGTGGTTCTCGATGTGGGGTCCCTGGAGCAGCAGTAGCAGCCTTACCTGGAAACTTGTTAGAAACACCAGTTCTCCTACCCCACACAGTCCTACTGGATCAGAACCCCTTGGGGAAGAGGTCTAGCAAGTGTTTTAGCGTCTTTCAGGTGATTCTGATGCTCCAGAAGTTTAAGAACCACTGGGCTCAAACAGAACCACCTCCCCACACCTCAGGCAGGCACCTGTCTTCTCAGTTAGGTCTCAGGAAGCCTCACCTTCCCCACACTGCTCTGAAGCAAGTCTCCTGCCCAAGACGCCCAGTCTTGCAGATGGGGAAGGGTTACAACTTCCACCTCAGGGCCTGCATGTCCCTACCTGGAAAGAGGAAGAGGCTGCCCCAGAACCTGTCCAAGGCCCTGGAGAAGGCTGCTGGATCGCAGAGCTATGGGTGGCTGGCAGCCAGTGCTGGGCTCATGTCCCAGCAGCCAACCCACCCCTGCAGTCCCCAGTCTATGGTTGGCCCCGCAGGGGTGCTTCTCCCTCCCCCAATACCACCAGCTGGAGTAGTCACAGCAACTGCCAGCCTCCCTGATTAAGGCAGAGAGCAGGGGCACCAGGCGCTGTACTCTGGCCTCCAGAGGCCCCGCCCAGGCTCATTAATCCACTCCTCCCCCCCCAGTCCTGAGGAATATCTCATCCCAGTTTTACAGATTCAGAACCAAGACCCAGAGGGATTCTGTAGTTTACCTGAGACCTCACAGCCAGTCCAAGACAAATTCGCACTGGAGTCTGACTCCAAAGCCCTTTTCCTCAACCTGGGTGAGAACCAGACCCTGGCACGGGAGATGCAGGCAGGGAGGGAAAGCAGGTCCGCTCTGGGTGCTGGCCCCATTACTCGCCAGTGACCTTGGGCCTGCCTTCGTTGCCCCGCTTTCCTACTGGGAATAATACTTCTAACCCTGCAGGCCTCAGTGGACTCCTAAAGAAACCCGGACAGAGGTGGAAAACTGAGGTGGTTTCCAAACGCCATGACCGAGCGTGCACGCTCCTTCCCAGCACACGAAGTACACAGTATACAAGTGATCCTCGCGTCCCCTCTCCGCAGCTCATCAACTCTCACTGCACAATCGCAAACTGAGGCCGAGGAGTCAGATGCCTGCCCACCACCCGCACGACAGCGGGGAACCCGCCACGCCGGAGCCGGCTG